>NW_021963007.1:242397-398884 GCF_901765095.1 Microcaecilia unicolor
TCCTCTCTCACACACGCCCTCACACCTCTCTCCTCTCTCTCACACACACGCACAGTCACACTCTCTCTCTCTCTCTCTCTCACCAAACACGCACAGTCACACTCTCTCTCTCTCCTCAACACACGCACAGTCACACTCTCTCTCTCTCTCCCACACACACGCCAGTCACACTCTCTCTCTCTCTCTCTCTCACACACACGCACAGTCACACTCTCCTCTCCTCTCTCACCACACGCACAGTCACCTCTCTCTCTCTCACACACACACATAGCACTCTCTCTCTCTCTCTCACATCCCACACCACACGCACAGTCACACTCTCTCTCTCTCTCTCACACACAGCACAGTCACACACTCTCTCTCTCTCTCTCTCTCTCTCTCACACACACGCGCAGTCACTCTCTCACACACACGCACAGTCACTCTCACACACACACTCTCAAACATACCACTATGAGGAAAACCTTGCTAGTGCCCGTTTCCTTAAAAACTGAAACGGGCTTTTTTACTAGCATTAAATAAAACACTTGATAAATACCTTCCAAAGATCAAACTCCAACATCAGCCTTAGGGACCTTCCTATAATACAGTGGTTCCCAAACCTGGTCCTGAAGGCACCCCAGCCACACAGGTTTTCAGGATATCTACAATGAATATTCATGAGAGAGATTTGAACGCACCCTTGGGTCCAGCCTGGAGCACCCTGATACTATCTGAGAGCGCCAGGATACTCTGTCCAGATTTTAAGCAGCATTATCCAGATAATGCTGCTGAAAATCAGGTGTGGACCTGATGGATGGGATTTATCCAGGTAGGACCCCAGAGATTACAGAATTATGAGTTTTGCAAGTCTAACTTGACCAGTGTAAGAATACAATGATATGAGGTGTGTTAGGTACAGAAGTACAATCTGTTTGTGGAGCTGTTACAGTATAGAGGGTAAAGTACCAGAAATTATTATCCAGTATTGGAAGGCTGAAGAAATTTGACTGCAGATAGAAACACTGAACATGTCGGCACATAGAGTCTATAAGACCAATCCAGTCTGCTTACTCGCATACTACAGACTTTAATCTATTCTTTTGAAAAACCCAAGATATCCCAAATGATTGTACCACGTTTTCTTGCATTCTGATGCTTCTTTTCTTTTGTCTCGAACACCTCCAGTGAGAGAGACCCTTCCAGAGATTCTCCTTCCTTTCCATAAAAAAAAACTTTTTTCCTCAGATTGGTCTTGAGTATTCATCCTCCTGCTCTTTATTCCCTGACCTGAGTTTCTCTTCTTTGAAAGCTTCTGTTATCCCCTTCTGCAAAAAAAAAAAAAAAAAAAACCCAAAAAACAAACAACCCACTGCTAATTTTAGCAACTGCCTCTGGACCAACTTTTTGCAGGTGTGATAGATCTTATATAAATGTACAAAAAGTAGCAGATAAAAATGATACAGCCTATCCAGTCTGCCCACCCACCCCAGCATGTCTCTGCAGTCTCTCCTCCTCTCCCTCAGGGATCCTCTGTGCATGTCTCGCTGCCCCCGATAGGATTATCTAGTTCTACCTATTTGTGACCAAACCTCAAGAAAGCAAACGGGGGATGTCTGTAAGTCCACTGGGGATGTGCAGGGTTCTGCTAACCATAGGAGCCAACTTTTCAAAATTATTGGGGGTGCTAAGCCCAATGGAAATGACCCCTCCCTGGACACATGCAAGGAAGTTTCTCAATACTGGGAGTGCTCAAGCACCCACAGCACTCACAGAGTCGGCTCCAATGCTGCTAACTCATAAATAATGTCAAGTTCTTACTCTAATATTTCTCACATCCAGCAGGGTTCGGTAAGTCATAGTTGAAGTTAGCAACGTATATCTTTTTCATAGCATTGAGCTTATTTCTTTTCTCTGAGATTTGATCACCATTTGTTTTTCTTTTAAAACAGATCGGTGGATGGAATGGTGGATGGAATGTATCAAATATGCAGGTAGCAATCTGATATAAAATGAATATTAACAGAATCAAATCCAGTAATGTGACTTCACTGTGATTTCACAGTGTTAGTCATCATTTTTTCTGCTGTATTAAAGAAATTGTGGGTCCTGATCATTCACTATAGGGACAGGGAGTGACCCCTCTGCAATGGAGAGAATATTTCTCTGTAGTGGAGGAGTAGCTTAGTGGTTAGTGCAGCGGACTTTGATCCTAGGGAACTGGGTTCAATCCTGTTGTAGCTCTGGACAAGTCACTTAACCATCCATTGCTCCAGGTACAAAATAAGTGCCTGTATGTTCAATGTAAACCGCTTTGATTGCAACCACAGAAAGGTGGTATATCAAGTCCCATCCCTTGCCTTCCCTTTGTGCTGGGATAGAGAAGAGTGTGTGCATTTCCTGATCATATGCTGCAGGGTCAGAGAGTAATCCCTCTGGAAGGACTGAATATTTGTCCATAGACAGCAGGGGACATGAAACCAAACTAGTTAGTTGATGATGTCACTGACAGAGCCAACGTGCTTGAGATTAGAGTGAGGCTTCTTGTGAGCATGTGCGGAAGTTCCAGCAGCAAGTATTCACGGGCTTCCTCCAAAGGTTTTACTGCTATTAGATTATTGCATAATGTGAAGGTGTGAGATCATGTAACACCCTTGCTTAAGGAGCAACTTTGGTTGCCAGTTATTGCTGCCTAGCTAAGTCACAATAATATGCTTATACAAATGGGACAATCAGGTAGCCATGTCAACAAATGAGGAGCTGCAGGATCCTTCAAACTTTACTGAGAAGCTCTGCCCATATGATACCTTGCCTAGCCCATTAGAATTTGGACTGGAATGGCCAGTCTACCAGGAAAAAGCAACCAGTTGTCAGGTACCCTAAGTTGGACCTTCATGAGTGATTACTCAACCAATTGGCTTACTATCCTGTCTTCAAATACTGACATTGATCTCTTCGCTTCTCAGGACATTACTAAGTGTGACAATTTCTGTTTTCTTTCCAAGACCTCATAGTGCCCTTGCTATTTCATAGACCCAAACACTTCCTTATGACTTTCCTTCCTTTCCCCCTGGTTGCCAAGACATTGCTGAAGGCCTGTCATGACAGGTCACAGCTCGTCCTCATAGCCCACATTGTCCTCGACAATTGTGGTAACCTGCTTTTCTGCGTAGCAAGGTGGGGCCACAGGGCATGGCCCCCCCCCCCAATTTAGTTCTGGTCCCTGGTTTTGCTGGCGGGGTCCCCAACCCCCCGCCAGCCAAAGCCTTCTTTAGCCCCAGTCAGGACTTCAGGAGGAAGAAAGCACAGATCAGCGAACGCGGCTGCCTGCACGTTCCTTTAAGTGAAACTGAGCATGCTCAGTATCACTTAAAAGGAACGTGCAGGATGTCAGGACTCAAGAAGACAGCAGCACAGATCAGTGAACGTGCCGAAGACTGGCGCTGAAGAAGACTTTGGCTGGCGGGGGTTGGGGACCCCCACCAGCAAAGATACCTTGTGGCAGCGGTGGGGGAGGGTTGGCAGCTGGGGAGGTGGGCTGAAATGTGCCCCCCCCCCCCTTGGGCTCTGGACCCCCCTCCCCTGAGGTCCGGCTATTCCCCTGCTCCTAACAGGCGACCCTCAGGGGAGGAATGCTGGCTTCGACCTAACCCCTGGTAAGCCTTTTCCTCAGCTGAGAGGTGCCCAGCTCTACCACCGGCTGCCTTTCAGGTGCTGTGGAGGACTTGCAGCTCATCTGCATATCATTTTCAGCCTTCTCCGGGGTGACTCCCAGGTCCACTCCGATCCACTCAGGGCCTCCGCTCTAGGTGCCGGGGCATTTTTCTCTTTACATCTACTTTTCTCTCAGTTACTACTTATGGCCCCAGGACACTTTTTCTTCTTGGCACTGTCCCTTCCTAATTTGTTTCTCCATCTTAAACCACTGTACACTGCAGGAACACATTGTCCACCATCTGTATTCATCATCTCACCATCTCTTTTTTCCTCTTCTTCTTTTTCTCAGCTCTCAACCTTAAACATTTCCTTCCTTCTATTCATCCATCTCCTTTCTATCTGAGTACATCTCGCCTTCGTCGCTGTCATTGTACCTCTCCTACTCTTCTCCGTACTCTCTTACTCCTTCTCCTGCTCTCCGCTGGGGACATTAATCCCAATCCTGGTCCTCCACATCAGCTGTCGTCCTATCCATGCAAACACCTGTCCTCGTCCTATCCATGCAAAAGATTCCGGGATGTCTCCAATCTCATCTCTATTCCCCTCCTCCCCCCTCTTCCCTCCCCTTCTCGTGCCCTGTGGAATGCCCGCTCGGTCTGCAACAAACTTCCCTCACCCATGATCTCTTCATCTCCCGTTGCCTTCAATTGCTCGCCCTAACTGAAACCTGGCTCACCCCTGACGACTCTGCCTCAGTCGTGGCCCTATGCCATGGAGGTTATCTTTTCTCCCACACTCCCCGCCCAGTTGGCCGTGGAGGAGGCGTCGGGTTTCTACTTTCGCCCTCCTGTAGTTTTCAACCCCTCCTCCTACTGCAGTCTCACTGCTTCTCATCCTTTGGAAGTTCACTCCATCCGTCTATTCTACCCGCTGCCACTCAGAGTTGCAGTCATTTACTGCCCCCCTGATAAGTCCCCCTCTTCCTTCCTTACTGACTTCGATGCCTGGCTCTCTTGTTTTTCTTGAACCCTCATCTCCGTCCCTCATTCTTGGAGACTTTAACATACATGCTGACGACCCATCCGACTCTTGCGCTTCTCAGTTCCTCACTCTGACATCCTCCTTCAACCCAGTGGCTTAGCCAGACCTGACATTTTGGGTGGGCACTATGTATACAGGTATGAATAGTGTTTCTTGGGATAATGCCTTTGAATGCACTTGATGATTGAATTACTGACCCTAACCTTTTCAAGAATGCTGGCACTTTCCAAGTTTGATAACACTGTCTGCTGTACCCAGACCTGCCAAGTTACCCAGTTCCAAGACAGCGATTTCAGATCAGTCCTGGCTTTCTAACAACCTTATCGGGATATCTTTATTGGACCTGCAGCATAGATTTAAATGGGTAGAATCAAAGACTATAAATTCCACACAAAGTCAGCTCTGGCCAAAAAGTCTTCCTTGTGGAATTGAGCAATCTGGCATCAGTGTACATTGCATTGCTTATCCTCCACACCAGCCAGTTACAACCAGCAAACTTTCTGGCTGTTCACAAACCCAGAAGTACTAAATTGTTCCTAAAAGAGGTGTACATAGGAGTGCCTTGTTTTTCCTTTTTGGAGGTGGGATGGCGGATCCCCAAGCCTGCACAGACTGCAGTGCTTCAAAGCAAACTTTTCCAAGGCACCAAAGCAAAGACCAGCTGTGCCATTTTCTCAGTCATCATCATGAGCAGAGAGGAGCCAGCTGGCACACTTACCTGCAAAATCCAGGTAGAGAGCAGTCAGCCGGCACACTGGACATATCAAGAGCCAGGAGCTGCACGACATGGAGCAGTACCTGGAAGTGCAAGCAGAAGACCGAGCTCGGAGGCAGTCCTGTCACAGTCAGAAGGAATATCCGGATTTGCCCTGGAGCCATGCGGGTGGGGCACGGAACCGCCTCAAAACACAACGCTTGGCTCGGAGTTTTCTGCTTGCTGCATGCAGGCTTTTAGTGTGCATAGGGACACCCCCTTTCACCTTCACCCAGATAGTTAAATAGAAAGTGCAAACCTTTTCCTAATAAACCCTGCCTTCAGTATATAGGTGAGAGATAGAGAGAATTATTGACATTAAACCGGAGGGGAGGGGCAGGATATACTGTTTCAAAGTGTGACCAAGGAATTACACAACCACTTCCACTGTTGCTTTTTAAAGCCTTCTCCCCTTTCTTCATCTGCATAACAAATATGCCTGCATCCTAATTACTGCTCAAAGAAAATGCCAATAACTGGTCAGCATGTGTGCACTCTACGCTAAGACTTGCTTCACTAAATACTGATAGTGCAGAAAAAAATATGCAAATATGGATCAGGAACCCACTGGTGTAACTTTTCAAGAAACAGCAATGTCTGGCTGGATCTGTCACTACTTCTAGAAGGTGGCACCCCACTGCCCCCTGATCCTTTTGTGGGGCTTCTGAGACGTGCAGCTATCGGAACGTCTCCGTAGGAAAAGCACATTTGTAAGTCCATTTTTAGCTGTGAAATATTCTTCTCCTTGGCGTTACTGTATGATTCAGTTGTAAGGATTTAAAATTAGGCACAAACTAGTGAACCTACGGGGAAAAAAATATTTAAAAACACGGCAGCCCCATAAATCATCAGCAGAATTCACACAGAGATTCAGAAGCAGATTAATTAAAACTACGCCAGGAAGGGCAGTAGGCGTGTGGCGCCTCTCTACGACAGACTTCTGGATCGTGCACTTTAAAAAAAAAAAAAAAGGTTAGTACTGTGGAGGAGGACCAGAGGAGAGCTTCTGGCTGAACTGCAGGCTGCATGTGAATGAGCGAGTGAGCCACAGCAGAAAGGCTGTGTACTCCCACTGTTAACCTGCGCCTATCAGGATAAATTGGGCCCTGAACTCAGATTGGGTGGGCCTGGGCCCACCCAGGCCCACCCGTAGCCATGCCCCTGCTTCAACCTCCAGCTGAGCTCCACCACCCCTACTCACCAAACTGGCCATTGTCTTGATCTCGTCCTCTCCTCTACCTGCCTACCCTCCAATTTCTGCGCCTCTGCTGTTCCTCTCTCAGATCATCACCTGATCACCTTCACACTTCATCACCCTCCCCCTCAGTCCCGCCCACACTAACCACTGCTTTCAGGAATCTCCAGGCTGTCAACCCTCCCACCTTATCCTCTAGTATCTCTAATCTCCTCTCGTCCATCATGTCCTCCGAGTCTGTCGACAAGGCTGTCTCTACTTACAATGCCACTCTCTCCTCTGCTCTGGACACCCTTGCACCATCCATCTCCCGTCCCACAAGGCGTAGTAATCCCCAGCCCTGGCTGACCCCTTGCATCCGATACCTTTGCTCCTGCGCCCGATCTGCTGAACGCCTCTGGAGAAAATCTCGCACCCATACCGACTTCATTCATTACAAATTCATGCTATCCTCCTTCCAGTCCTCCCTATTCCTTGCCAAACAGGACTATTACACCCAATTGACTGACTGTCTCGGCTCCAACCCTCGTCGTCTCTTCGCCACCCTTAACTCCCTCCTCAAAGTGCCCTCCGCTCCCCCCCCCCCTTACTCTCTCCTCAATCACTGGCTGACTACTTCCACGACAAGGTGCAGAGATCAACCTCAAATTCACTACCAAGCCACCTCTTCCTCTTCACCCTTTAACCCACTCCCTCAACCAACCCCCAGACCTCCTTCTCCTCTTTTCCTGATATCACCGAGGAGGAAACCGCCTTCCTTCTTTCCTCCTAGAAATGCACCACCTGTTCCTCTGATCCCATCCCCACTAACTTACTGAACACCATCTCTCCTACTGTCACCCCCCCCCCATCTGTCATATCCTCAACCTCTCTCTCTCCACTGCAACTGTCCCTGACTCCTTCAAGCATGCTGTAGTCACGCCACTCCTCAAAAAACCATCACTAGACCCTACCTGCCCTTCCAACTACCGCCCCATCTCCCTCCTACCCTTCCTCTCCAAGATACTTGAACACGCCGTTCACAGCCGCTGCCTTGATTTTCTCTCCTCTCATGCCATCCTCGGTACGCTACAATCCGGTTTTCGCCCTCTACACTTGACAGAAACAGCACTTACTAAAGTCTGTAATGACCTGTTCCTTGCCAAATCCAAAGGTCACTACTCCATCCTCATCCTCCTCAACCTATCCACCGCTTTGACACTGTCAACCATGAGTTACTTCTTGCACACTGTCCTCATTTGGGTTCCAGGGCTCTGTCCTCTCCTGGTTCTCCTCCTATCTCTCCCACCACACCTTCAGAGTACATTCTCATGGATCTTCCTCCACCCCCATCCCGCTCTCTGTTGGAGTTCCTCAGGGATTTGTCCTTGGACCCCTTCTTTTTTCAATCTACACCTCTTCCCTGGGCTTGCTGATCTCATCTCATGGTTTCCAATATCATCTTTATGCTGACGACACCCAGCTTTATCTCTCCACACCAGACATCACTGCGGAACCCCAGGCCAAAGTATCGGCCTGCTTATCCGACACTGCTGCCTGGATGTCCAAACTCCACCTGAAACTGAACATGACCAAGACTGAGCTCATTGTCTTTCCACCCCAAACCCACTTCTCCTCTCCCTCCACTCTCATTTCAGTAGACAACACCCTCATTCTCCCCGTCTCATCTGCCCGCAACCTCGGAGTCATCTTCGACTCCTCCCTCTCCTCTATCCAGCAGACAGCCAAGACCTGTCGCTTCTTTCTCTATAACATCAGCAAAATTCGCCCTTTCCTCTCTGAGCACACCACCCGAACTCTCATCCACTCTCTCATTACCTCTCGCCTTGACTACTGCAACCTACTCCTCACTGGCCTCCCACTTAACCATCTATCCCCCCTTCAATCCGTTCAGAACTCTGCTGCACATCTTATCTTCCGCCTAGACCGATATGCTCATATCACCCCTCTCCTCAAGTCACTTCACTGGCTTCCAATCAGGTACCGCATACAGTTCAAGCTTCTCCTACTAACCTACAGATGCACTCAATCTGCAGCCCCTCACTACCTCGCTACCCTCATCTCCCCTTACGCTCCTACCCGTAACCTCTGCTCACAGGACAAATCCCTCCTCTCAGTACCCTTCTCCACCACCCCAACTCCAGACTCTGCCCTTTCTGCCTCGCCTCACCCTATGCTTGGAATAAACTCCCTGAGCCCATACGCCAAGCCCCCTCCCTACCCATCTTCAAATCCTTGCTCAAAGCCCACCTCTTCAATGTTGCTTTTGGCACCTAACCATTGTACCTCTATCCAGGAAATCCTAGACTGCCTCAATCTTGATTGACTGCACTTTTTGTCCTTTAGATTGTAAGCTCCTTTGAGCAAGGACTGTCCTTCTTTGTTAATTGTACAGTGCTGCGCAACCCTGGTAGCGCTTTAGAAGTGTTAAATAGTAGTAGTAGAATGCAAAACCAAGGAGGTCTGCAAATGTTTGGGGTCATTCAATATGGCATAGCTGCAGATTCTGCCTAATGGCTTCTTCCCAAATAATGGGCCAGATGGGCTCATTCCATCTCCTGTCTTATTAAACCTCCTTGGCTGATTAACTAACAACTGAAGCACAGGAGGCCAATAGGGTTGTGAGTTACAGGAAGCCTGGCAGTGAATTAGCCAAGCAGAACCTCGCTATTATTAATTCATTTGAAGCATGTGTGAATACACTCAGTCCAAGGGTAAACACTGAAAACTCTATGTCAAATAAGATCATTAGGACCTAAAACAAGGCTGCCAGTGAATACTAATCAATAGCGGTGCTCCTGTCATAGCTTAGTGAGTGACTAAGGAGCCAGCCAATGAGGGTTAGAGATATTGTGTGAGGAACCAATGAGATGTGTGTACTCATGTTTATTAATATGTCTCTCTTCTGCAGTGGATGTAACTATAGATCCAGAAACAGCTCATCCTATTCTTGAACTATCTGCGGATCGGAAAAGTGTCAGTCGGGGATTCATAGATCGGGATCTGCCGGACAATCCTGAGAGATTTGATACTAATTGGAGTGTGCTGGGGGTTGAGGGCTTCACCTCAGGGCGACATTACTGGGAGGTAGAGGGGAAGATGGTTGGAGATTGGGTGTGTGTAAAGATTCTGTCAGGAGAAAGGGGAGGGGACAGTGGATCCACCCATCACCTCAGGAGGGATACTGGGTACTACAGCTGTGGTATGGTGAATATTCAGCCCTTACCTCCCCTGAGACTTCGCTCTCCCATAGAAAGAGACCCCAAGTACTGGGGATTTTCCTGGATTATGAGGCAGGAAAGGTCTCATTTTACAATGCAGATAATAAAGTTCTTCTTTTTACCTTCACGGACATTTTCACTGAGAAACTTCGACCTTTCTTTTATACTTATAATGAGACTCCTCTGAGAATCCGCCCAGTGGCAGCCTGGGAATGAGAGCTGGGCTCAGGATTAACATCTCCAGTCTCTAACGAAGCAGATCAGTAGTAAAATCAAACTAGGTTTATTAAAAAAAAACATCTAGAATATACTGAAGTATATTCTAGATTTTTTTTTTTTAATAAACCTTGTTTGTTTTTACTATTGACCTGCTTCGTTGGTTTTCATCTTGGAGTTTGCAGATCATTGCCTTGCTGTTTTCTTGGACATCTCCAGACTCTGGCATGATTGTGAGAGGTGAAAAAGTTTAGATATTTTTGTTAAAAACATGTTAATAAAATTTACTGACACAAAAGTTTGAGGATTTCTTTCTTGCAGAAGCTTTCTGTGTTAGCTAATCAGGAAAAGCTTTTAGGTCTACAAGGACAGAATCTGTTAATGTGAGGTGAGGGAAGGAGATGGGATAAGGGCCTATAATCTGAAGTGGGGGAGGTGCTGGTGATAACAAGGAGAGGGACAAAGATAAGATGGAGAGGAGGAATACAGGCGGCTGATGTCAACGCGAATGCTAGAGGCCATTAGCACCATACTGGTGCCCACATTTACCAGTGAAGAATGATCAGATGGTTCTAGCATGGCAAACAACACTGCAGCCAGGTTCATATACAAAATCTCTTGTTTTGAAAGTGCCTTCCCTTTATTAATCAAATTACACTGGCTTCCCATCAAAGCGAGAATCACCTTCAAATTATGTACCTTTATCTCTTAAATCCTAAATGGCACAGCTCCAGACTATATGGTACCATTAATAAACTTACCTCAAAGAAACGCTAAACATGAGGCAAGAAACTATCTCAGACTACACCTCCCAAATTGCAAAAAAGTGATCTACAAAACTATCCACTCTGCAGACTTCACTTACCTAGGAACCAAATGGTGGAACTCCTTCCCAACCAAAATAAGAAATATACAGGAATATGCTAGACTCTGCAAAATCCTCAAATTGTGTCTATTCAAACAAACCCTCACAAAGAACAACCATATCTCAAACAAGTAATTATTACCTGAATTGGTTATTATTCTGTTTATCATTAACTTTCTCTTTGCTTCATGTACAATTTCTCATTCATAATAGATTTTCTAAATGTTAAACATCCATAGCTATCCCAGTATGTTTATGATACTGTATTGTAAAATTGCATTCTTACAACAAATTACTTTCTTATACATTATTGTTTGTAAGCCACATTGAACTCAAACTTGTTTGGGATAATGTAGGATATAAATATCACAAATAAATAAATGTAGTCAAGCTTATTAAAATGAGATCGTTTTATATTCCTTCCCAATGATAGAGCTTGAAACAAAGGTGCCTTACCACTGTAAAAAATAATGCCAAGTCCGAGCAGGTGTTAGACTGTTGGAGAGAGGATTTCCCATGATTCTCATGCTTTCCTCATGATTCTTTCTGCAAAATCTATCAGGTTTGATCGCTTTTAGAAGCAGAAGGAAGCCCGTGCAAGCCCTTGAACGCTGGTTGTGAAAAGAGCAGAGCTAATGTGAAGCGCATATGGGTGTTCTTGTCCAGCATCTAAATTTAAAGTGGCCTTGTTTAAAAAGAAACCCAAAGCACACATCTGTTACTTCCATAGAAAGTGTCCAGATTTTTTTTTTTAAGCATATATTTAGGCAGCAGAAAACCGAAGAAAATGTGTTCTTCACATTCGGAATTTACTAGGCAAATGCGCACAGGAGCTGAGCTTACTGCCAAACTGTTCTGTGCACATGCCACGCATAATCCTCCCGCACCAAAGCTCTGACCTCCCTAGTGCTCAAAGCTATAAGTGCACCTATAGTTGCATCTCATTAGCTTTGGGCATTAGGATGTTGCTCTTCTGCGTTGTTCTGGTGGTATTTTTATGGTGCTATTCAGAATAGCGCGGGAGTTTTGATATCTGTCCAAGTGACAGGGATAGAAATGTGATTAGAGCTTGCGAATGTGAGGAGGCATCTTAGTGATACAGTGCTAAATAAATATTGAGAGTGATATATCCATTATATATTCAGAATATGTAATCCCATAATATGAAGATCTACAGCTCTCCTTGGCAGAAGGAATATTAAATTATATCAGGAGGGCAGGGACTCGTATGCTTCTGTATAATTTGTGGCAATTCTTACTGTGTTATGATCTGTCATAAATACTGAAATAGCTTTTATTGTTAATATTCTTATTGTCACTAATTGCAATCATACTTTTGCCGGTCAGTCCTCATACTCGTTTTTTCCTGGAAGATCTTTGCGTGTGAGGGTGCACAACCCATGCACATCTGCCTGCATACAATATGGAAGAGTAATGTTAACATAGATTGTAAACTTTTTGGGTCATGGATTCGTTATGTCCAGGGGAAAGGAGGAAGGTTGGCTCTGGTGGAAACTCATCTGATAGTGTTCAGTAACATAGGCAGGCTGCATTCCCTCTCGCTCCCGCCCTCGCTTTTCCCCAAACACGAGACAGGTTTTGGACCCTTCATGCTACCGTCGGCATTATGAACGGAATGATATATGACCATTGAATTGGTTGATTGAATTGCTGTGGTCCTGAAGCAGCGCAATGTGAAACGGGACCCGTTGACCACAGTTGAATCACGGTCTGGGAGGAGAAAGTCTGCAGTCTGCCGAAGTTAAGTAAAACTTTATAGCTTACTCGGCAAAGTAGCTTTGTTGTTTAGCATTAGAAAAAACGTTTTCAAAAAAATGTTTTAAAATGAGGAGGTTTTTTGAAGCGCCTGTGATGATGAATTTGTAGCCCTCACCCCATTTACATCTGTGGGAGGGGCTTGCTTTTGAGGCGTTTTTCCTTCTTGAATGGAAGAACTCTGACTTACACACTGACAACTGTGTTCTGTATTTATAAGTACAGTTAATGAATAGAACCAGTTTCCTCTTAATATTTTTAGTTTATATCTACATATTCAATGAAGTGGAATTCACACACAACTACATCCACATCTGTACTGTCACATGGTACAACCTAACTTTGCTGCTGTTGCAGACCTGATCATTCCAAAACAGCATTACAAGTACATGCCCTATGCAGACCTTTACCTTGTGCCTTTTTGACTGTGGGACACATTGAGGGGCATAATGAATGCGAACGCCTATCTCCATGGGCGTCTATGTCCGAAAACGGGTACGTGAAGAGGCGGGACAGACCGTATTTTCGAAAAAATGGACGTTTTTCAGCTGGGCGTTTGTTATTTTTAGCGATAATGGAAACTAAAAATGCCCAGCTCAAAAACGTCCTAATCCGAGCCATTTGGTCGTGGGAGGGGCCAAGATTCGTAGTACACTCGCCCCCCTGACATGCCAGGAAACCAACTGGGCACCCTAGAGGTCAGTGTGGTGGACTTCAGACAACGCTCCCACATGCATAGCTCCCTTACCACGGGTGCTGAGCACCCAACCCCCCTCCCCCAAAACCCACTATCCACAAATGTACAACACTACCATAGCTCTTAGGGGTGAAGGGGGCACCTACATGTGGGTACAGTGGGTTTAGGAGGCCTCCCATTTACCAGCACAAGTGTTACGGATGGGGGGGATGGGCCTGGGTCCACCTGGCTGAAGTGCACTGCAGTACCCACTAAAAGTGCTCCAGGGACCTGCATACACACAGGCCTCTAGGACTTGTTGCTACTATATAACATTGGCACAACAGTTGACACCTGAAGACTAATCTCTCCAAAAACGTCCTTTATTGGAATAAGCACGCTTACTCACAGTTAACTGCAGATCAGAGGTTGTGCCCCACTGGCAACGAGTCTCCCTGGTACTGAGATTAGCAGTAGGTCAGAGCTGGCAGAATGCTGTACAATGCCCTCTTTCAGCCACATTCAAGGTAAGAACTAAGTTCTGTAACATGGCTAACACGTGAAAGGGATCTAAAATTGGCTTACAAAAATGGCCACTACCTCATGGACTACCGGAAACAAAACAGGGCACACTCTGACCCAGTAAGCAGGGGGGAAAGCACCATGGGAGTTGAGTCTACCAACTACCAGCATCGTGAGCATTTGCCACAAGCTAGTGGAATCACGGAGCCCAATACCCTACACCCATCACAATGCATTGCTGATGTGACTCTGCAGTGCGCATAACAGAAAAGGTGTCACACACCCGAGAGCCACATCAGAACCAGGGAAAGGCTGTCACAGAATAGAACACATTCTGCTGTCATGGAGGTGGGTACAGCATTTGAGGCTGGCATACAGGCTGGAAAAAAAGTTTTTAAAGTGTGGTCTTTTTGGTGGGAGTGGGTTAGTGACCACTGGGGGAGTCCGGGGAGGTCATCCCCGATTCCCTCCAGTGGTCATCTGGTCAGTTGGGGCACTTTTTTGGGACCTGTTCGTGAAAAAAAGGGTCCAAAAAAGTGACCCAAAATCGCGGTAAAAACGCCTTTTTTTAATCATCAGCTAAAGACGCCCATCTCTCCTCGGCTGATAACCATGCCCCAGTTCCGCCTTCACCACGCCTCCAACACGCCCCTGTCAACTTTACCCGTTTCCGAGACGGATTGCAGTTGGAAATGCCCAAAATCGGCTTTCGATTATACCGATTTGGGTGCCCAGGGAGAAAAACGCCCATCTCCCGATTTGGGTCGCAATATAGGCGTTTTTCTCTTTCGATTATAAGCAGGATTGTGATAAAAAGATACTGACACATTCCATGTATTCCTGTAAAGTCTTTTCACAGAACAGCTTCAGAATCTTTTCATGCTCTTTGCACAGGTTCTCTGACTCTCTGAGAAGTAAGAAAATATTTTGATATTTGTGTTATATTTTCTAGTTATCTGTTAGATCTGAAGATGCTCTGTGAAGATTCAAGATGTTTTCCTGCAAAGGGGGACAGGGGAAGTTTGTGTCTCTTCCCAGTTCTGAGTAATACTGAAGCGACAGAAGTTGTGACCACCTAAGATCCGCAGTGAATATATGGAACAAAAGCTTCTTCCCAGAACCACTTAGCAGGGTTTACAGGAAAGAACAGTAAAGGTTTCTTTACAGGTTCATGAGCTCTGACTAGTGCATTTGAAAATAAGTGAGTGTCTCTCTAAGGCAGGACTTCTCAACCTTTTTTATTCTATGGCACACATCTGAATTTGCTCAATCATCGTGGCACTCCAAAAGAAATCTATAATTCTCTACCCCTGTCCCTCCAACTTAAAGAAATACAGCATCTTTGCCTTATTCTGCTTGCTTCAGTCTGGTACCAGTGGGTCCTGTGAGACCATGAAATAATGTCAGATTGAAGTTGGCAGCGAAGGCATGCACACGCTGCTATTTAACCAGTGAGAACGAGGGAAGGAAATAAGATGACTGATTTTCTAGGAGGTAAAACTGGGACACTTGTTCCTTGTAGTGCCAATTTTATTTTATTTTAGCAAGGGGAGTTTGAGGAAAGGAATAGGAAAGTCCAATGGTGTCTCCATGGAACGTGGTAGTAATCTAACAGTCCTCTCGCCTTTCTCTTCTTTGGTTTCCCCATCTATGTGTCACAATTCCACACCAGAAGCAGAACTCTCTTCATGGTCAACTTTTCAGCCACAGTCCCTTCTTTCATTGACTAAAATTGTCTCCTCTATGAGAGCCACTTCTTGCTTTCTAGACCCGTTCCCTTCATACTGGCTAAAAATCCTGGTGCTTCAACTTTTACCAAAGATTCTTTCTTTAGTTAACACCAGTCTATCGTCTGGACAGATTCCAAGTTCTTGGAAATTAGCTGTGGTGCAGCCTATCCTTGAAAAAAACTGCACTTGATCCTCAAGTTCCCGCAAACTATTGACCTGTTTTTATCCAAGATATTAGAGAAGGTGGTTTAATTACAATTTTATTTATTGAGATTTATTTACCACCTTTTTGAAGGAATTCACTCAAGGCGGTGTACAGTAAGAATAGATCAAACATGAGCTATAGGCAATTACAACAGTAAAAATATACAAATGACAATACAAAGTATAGCATAGTATACTTCTTACAATGTCACATAATTTATAGTGAAGGGTAAAGAAAAGATGGAACATATAGATAGGTAAGAAAAGTTAAAAAGTTAAGGTGACTGATTTAAAGAAAGTTTCACATGAGGTCAGAGAGATGGTCAATATTATCTCAGCTAGGGTAGGGGTGGATAAACATGTCCTGCTGCAGTGTGTACAGCCCTAGTAACTCCTTGTGTGAGTGAGACTAACATGTTAGTTACTTCTTCCATTAATGGCCTAGTTGAAGAGCAAAGCTTTCACCTGCTTCCTGAAGTAAAGATAGTCTTGTGTTAAGCGGAGCCTTTTAGACAGTGCATTCCAGAGTGTGGGGGCTACTCCGAAGAAGGCTCACTTGCAGGTATCACCATGTAATTTCTTTTGGAGAGGGTGTGGTTAGTGATAGTCCTTGAGAGGACCTTAGGGTCCTTGGCAGTGTGTAGAGGAGCATCCTATTCTTCAGGTACTTGGGGCCATTTCATTTCAGGGCCTTGAAGATCAGACATAGAGTTTTAGATTTAGCCCTGTATTGTACTGGTACCCAATTAAGTTTTTGCAAAAATGGTGTGATGTGGTCACGTCACTTGCAAATTTCTGTGAGTCTTGCTGCTACATTCTGAATCAACTGGAGTTGGTGCAGGCCTTTTTATAGTCATACCACTGTATAGTGCATTGCAGTAATCCAGTCTTGATGTTATCATGTCATGCACAACTGGGATAAGATTCACCTTCTCGATGTAAGGAGAGAGGCAGCGTAGCTGTCGCAAATAGTAGAAGCAGCTCTTGAAGGTTGCTTGGATTTGGGGAATCGGAGTTAGTGTTGAATCTAACTGTATTCCAAGGTTTCTGACTTGTGATTTGAGGGGGAGTTCGTACTTCCCAAAAGAGATTTTGATGTCAGGTATGTATCCACTTGTGTTAGGGACCCAGAGAATCTTGGTTTTACTTGAATTCAGGCAAAGTTTGTTGTGTTTAGCCCATTCTTGAATTGATGTTAGACAGATAATCAGTTTATTCAAGGCTGTAGATAGGTCAGGTTCAATGGGTATGAGTAGCTGCATATCATCCGTCTAATTCTATAAAAAATGTTAAAAATATACATGCACCCAATTTGTGCTCATTTTAACTGAATAATGACCCAATTAATGCTGATAATTGGCATCCTAACAAGCAATTATTAAAGCTAATTGGTTTTAATTAAAATATTTATGCTTAAAATTAGACATGGGATTCACGCCTATCTTTAACATGTGACGCTAAAATGGAACATAGAAATGGAAAGGTCATGGGGGTTCAGGGCATTCTGAGAATTTATGAGTGTAATTTATAGACTAAGGGGGAAGGATGCCTAATTTAGGCGTGAAGATTTGCACTATGTTTCCGTTGGTGTAAATGACTGTGCCTAAAGATAGGTGTGATTCCCGGCTATAAGCACTAATTCTATAAACCACACCTAACGTTAGATGCGGCTTATAGAATGTGCGCTTTTTTCCAGCACTGATTTTTTTTGGCACCACATATTGAATCTATCCCTATATAAATGTGAGCCCTATGCGTGATCCACCCAGACTTCACTCACATGTGCTACTTTTTAACTATGAACTATTAAAGATATTCATATAGTTATAGAACATTGTATAAGCAGAATATCAGAATTTATGTATGAACACATGCACATTTGATACCTAAATCTTGCTTAGTTTATAGAATTGTCCTGCATAGGAATAACAATTATTACTACCCTGGCTCTGTCCTTCCCTCACCTCCAAGGTGAAGCCGGTCAGTCAAGATTTTAGCATATACTGTTTGTATGCTCTTAATGGAGAGAGAATTTATGTGGTTACCTTCTGCTGGAAATCACATAAATCCTTCTGAAAATTGATCTTCAAGTCATTAATTGTAGTCTTCAGAGAACTGTATAGATCCTTCCATCTCATAACAAGTAACAGATTGGGAAATGTTACTCTCTATAGTTCAAATTAGATATCTTTCAATTCTCTCTCTCCAGGTCCCCACTTTCTCCAGTAAGTACAAACCCCACTCAATGGCTAGATGGATACTATGTGGGAAGTTATCAATGTGGGCTATCATTAAAATGGGTAATTTTGCTGCTAAGTTCTGTGATTCAGCAGAGGTCCCATTTTATGCAGTATAAAGAACTAGGTTAACAGTAACATATCCTCAACCCATTATGTGCCAGAACCTTATCTACCCTATTGACCCTAACATCTATTTGTATTTGTTCCTTACCGGACTGGCGAATGCCTTTACGGTACTATGTAAGCCACATTGAGCCTGCAAATAGGTGGAAAATGTGGGATACAAATGCACAAATAAATAAATAACCCATCTTAATAGTAGCCCATATCGATAAACTTCTACCTAAATTCCACAAAGTAAAAACAAAAAAGAAAATGTTGAGTGTCTAATGGTATCAATATGCATCAATAAAGGCGGAGGTATGAAAAGTCACTAGGAATATGATGAATGTAACAGATAGGAAGATAAATTCAGCCAAATAGGGAGGGATACTGATTTAGGCAGCTCTATGGGCCAGAGTCAAGAGTTTCAACTGAATTTGAAACATGACTGGAAACCAGTGATGGCAACAGAGGAGAGGTGTGATGTGAATCGACTTATGTGCATGGTAGAGAAGTCCATTTGGGGTGCTTTGTTCTGATTGAAGACCTAAGTAGCTGTGGGAGGCTGACATATCCAGCGTTACAGTAATCCAGCTGAGATGTGATGTGAGCATGCAGGAACATAATCTGAGATTCTTGGTCAAGATAAGACCAGATTTATCTAAACTGCTGCAATGTGCAAATACAAACAGCATGAGAGATCTGAGGCTCAAAAGAGAGGTGCTGTTGATGTAAACACCAAGGTATTTAAATTAGTCAACTAAGGTATTGGGTATCCCAACAGTGTCAGGGAAAATGAGAGACAGTCCTTTGCACCTATCACTCAACAGGTGACCATTTTAGAAGCATTCAAGATCAAGTGATTAGATCAAAACCGAAGAGAAATTGAATTACGACAATGCTGAATTTAGGAAAGATCATTGGTAACATAGCAACATAGTAAATGACAGCAGATAAAGACCTGAATGGTCCATCCAGTCTGCCCAACAAGATAAACTCATTTTACATGGTATGTGATACTTTACATGTCCAAGATTGATTTGTCCCTGCCTTTCTCAGGGCACAGACCATAAAAGCTGCTCAGCATTGTTCCGTACTAAAAGTTCTGAAGCTAACGTCAAGCCCCTTAAAATTTATACTTCAGTCCATCCATATCTATTCAGCCACGATCAGGGCGCCGACCATAGAAGTCCGCCCAGCATTGGTTTTACTCTTAAATTACCAGCGTCGCCATCCAATCTCTGCTATGATTCTGTAGATCCATTCCTTCTAAACAGGATTCCTTTGTGTTTATCCCACGCATGTTTGAATTCCATTACCGTTTTCATCTCCACCATCTACCGCAGGAGGGCATTTCACATATCTACCACCCTTTTTGTGAAAAAATACTTCCTGACATTACTCCTGAGTCTGCCCCCCTTCAACCTCAATTCATGTCCTCTAGTTCTACCACCTTCCCGTCTCTTTAAAAGGTTCATTTGCAGATTAATACCTTTCAAATATTTGAACGTCTGTATCATGTCACTCCTGATTCTCCTTTTCTCCAAGGTATACATGTTGCAACGTAAATTCCATATCATTTTTGTAGCCTTTCTTTGTACCTCTTCCAGTCTTTTTATGTTTTTAGCAAGATACGGCCTCCAAAACTGAACACAATACTCCAAGTTGGGCCTCACCAATAACTTGTAGAGGGGCATCAACAACTTGCAGAACAACTTAAAAATGTTATCAGCATAGAAATAAAACAAGACAACTTACAACGCTTGATTACCTGCCTGGGCGAAACATTTCCTGATTTTCTAACTTTGCGGGTAGAGGTAAGGCGTGGGAGAAAATTTCACTCAATCAGCTATGATTGAGCATGGGAGCAGGTTCCACCCACTTCCTAGTGATAACAGATGCCGCAGGCTTTTCCCATGGGCAGCTAGTGGCATGCTGCCACTTGACACGCAGCCTAAGGTGCAAGCCAAAGAATTGCAAGTATTTTGTTAGTTTTTATTTAGTATTATGGTGATAGCTGAATATATATCTGTAGCTAAAATGTGCTGGTTTTATATGGTTTTGATTGTGTGTTTGGGCCTAGGTGGGTTGGTGGGGTCATCTAGGGAAGAAGCTGGTTATGTTAACTCATCTTCTATCCCCATAATCACCAATTAGCCAAGAAGGCCTAAATCAATTAACTTACAATTGCGGAAAGTGTCATGGTCTGTCTCAGTTGGTCACTTGAATATCAGACACAGACCCAGGAAGTGAGCCCTTATGCCGACCCAGGGAAGAACCAGGCCCGAAGGCAAGGAACTGGGCTCAGAACAGGCAGTTGGATAGGCCCAAGGCTTCACCTGCAGTGACCGCTGTTCCCCAAATGTTGAGCACCTAGGTTCGGGCAGCCGGCAGGACTTTGAGAAAAAAGGGCTGGGAGAGACTACCCAGGAAGGACTGGGTTCAGGCAGGTCTAGGCAGGCGGAGATCCAAATGTCAGTGTCAGGTTCAGGTCAAGACAGGTGGCGATCCAACAAGCAGAGTCAGGTTCAGGTCAAGGCAGGCGGTGATCCAATAAGCAGAGTCAGGTTCAGGCACAGGTCAAGGCAGGCGGTGATCCAATAAGCACAGTCAAGTTCAAGCACAGGTCAGGTCAGGTGAAGTCAGCAAGAAGAAATGCACCAGCTCAATCCAGCAAGGTAGTAGCTGAGGCAAAGAGGTAGTGAAAGGTTCCTGGTTTTAAGCTGAAGGCATCTGACATCACTGTAGGCGCGGCCGCTGGTACGCACCCAGACTGTAGGCGTGCCGGAATGACGCGTCCAGACTGTAGGCACGCTCGGCTGTAGGTGCGCCCAGACTGTAGACGCACTCAAACTGTAGATGCGCCCAGACTATAGACGAGCCGGAATGTAGGCGCCCTGGAGCATCTGGATCAACAACGTCATGGGTGTGTACGTCTGGCTCCGCATGTAACACTCCAGGTTTGTGATAGAAAGTCTGAAAACTTAATAGATGTTTGCTTGAATGCCCTAGAGTTATACCAGTGTATGCTGGAGTTAGAAGGGATACATTTGGGAAATCTAGAGATTGTGATAGGTTTCATAATCTTATTAAGATCCCTTGTAAGTCATTTAATGTCTCTGTGGATTATAATGTAACAAAATGTTTATATTTTAATGCCAGGTCAGTATGTGGGAAGGCTCAGGTAGTTAGAGATTTTATAGCTGATCTTTCCCCGAATGGTTTTTATAATGGAGCCTTGGTTGATGATTAATTGCCCAAGACAAAATAGGAGGGAGGAGGACTAGCCTTGGTTTATAGATCCTTTTATGATATTAAATTAGTGGATAAGTATAGTGATGGAAATTTAGAGATTATGATCTGTCAGTTTATGAATGTGTATAAAAGGGGTACATTAGGATGAATGTTGCTTTATAGACCACCTAAAAATTGGCAAAATATTCAGCAAAAATGATTTGAAAGAATTACATTCTATTCCACACAATTGATAGAATTGATAATACTTGGGGATTTAAATTTGCATTTGGAGGACTCTTCTAACTTAGACGTAATAAGTTTTTATAGTTACTGGAGTCATTAAATCTGGTTTTAGATCCTGCATTATCTACTCATCAAAAGGGTCACAAATTGGATTTTGTGGCCTTTTCTAGTGTTAATATTACTAGTGCATTAGATCATTTATAATGGGAATGATTGATACGGTCAGATCATTTTTATCTTTCTTTTTATCTACAGTTTTTTTTAACTTACACACTTATTTTGATAGAGAAGATAAACTAAAAACAAATTCAATAGGGGATGAGTGGATATATCAAGTTTTTGGAGAGGTCTCACCTAAACTCAAGATTCTCAAAGTTACGAGTTAGAAATATGGGATAAAGTGATTATAATACATTGGATGATTCGGCACCTGTGAAGGAGAAGAAAGATAGATAGAAAAGGAATCCGTGGTATAGCGAGTCCATTGCAAATACGAAACAATTATGTAGACGTTGGAGTGGGTTTGGAGGCAACATGGTGACAATCAGTCTTGTATGGCTTGGAGAAGAGAAGTTAAGGATTATAAGAATCTAATAGTTGAAGCAAAAAGCTTTTTTTTAGCCAAGATATTCAAATTCTGGTAATTCCTCAAACGCCCTTTTAAGAGTCTTTGAAGATTTAACAAATATGAATTCTGTACTTACATTTCCCAAAGCATTACAACCAAGCACTGAAGATTGGTGCAATTTGTTTCAGGATAAGGTGAATTGACAGGGTAGTTCCCTACCATATTCCAGTAGACAGAACTGAAAGAGCGATTTAAAGGGCCAAGATCTGATTCTGGCCATTTAAACCATTTGAATACCGACCACTTAGATTTTATGGGGATGACAACATTTGTTTATATGACATTTTCCAGGTCACTAGTTTTGCACATTTCATACCTTGGACTAAGTAAGAATTCAGGTGAGCAGTTTCTCATCTGTTTACCAGGACAGTGTAGGTTGATATTTAGCAGGGTGGTCTCTGCATAAAGATAATCAAATGACTGATTCACTTGCTTTGATGAGGAGTAGCCTAGTGGTTAGTACAGCGGTCAAAGAACCTGGGATTAATTCCCACTGCAGCTCCTTGTGACTCTGGGCAAATCATTTAACCTACTATTGCCCCAGAAACAAAATAAGAACCTGTATATAATATGTAAACCACTTGATTGTAAGCATAGAAAAGCAGTATATCAAGTCTCATCCCCTTTCCCTTCTGCTTGCTTCAATCACACTATCCAGGAGCGTAGCTAGGGGTGGGCTTGGGTGGGCCCGGGCCCACCAATCTCAGCTCAGGCCCCACCCAGTTAAGTGCTGAAAATTTCATGCAGACACAGCCTTTCTGCAGCCCACTCAGCCAGCTTCCTACCTGCTTTTTGACAGTCTCAGGTGGCACTGGCTGCTCTTCTGACTTCTGGTCCTGAGTCGGCCAGTGCTGCCATCCTGCGCCACGTGCACTTCTCGCGCTAAAGTCTTGGCCACTGTAAGAAGTAAACAAGATCAGCAGACTCAGCTGCACGTGCCACACTGCACTGCTTGCTCCCCGAGGTGCGCACAGCATGATGGCACCACACGGGAAAGGCTGCTCGGCTGGCCTGGCTGTGTCACGGGTGTGGCTCCTCCACGGCACAGTCCACACTGTGTCTGCCTTCTGGCTGGGTCTTAGTCTCGCTGTCAGTTAAATCGATCACAGTCATCATCACAGCAGTGGTAGCACTTCCCTGCAGCCCCACAAATAGGTGAAGAGCCCACCCCCTCCCAGAAGCCCACACCCAACCAGCATTTTGATTACTTAAAAAGAGAATGTATATTTAATCATTAAATATATCTCTTTTCCCCTAGGCAATGAAGAGCCCATCCCCACCCAGAAATTCACCAACAATACATTTTAGTAGTGCCCAGGTTAATTTTTAAAAAGTGTCTATTTCTCATGTTGGCAGGTTTTTGGGTGGGGATGGTCTCTGCCAGTGCCTAAGTTAAAATAAAAAAAAAAAAGTGTAGGCGGGTTTCTCTGGGATGTGGACTGGTGCGGTGGAGGTGGGCTCTACAGTGCCCGGGCCGTAAAAAAAAAGTCTTATATTTAATGCCATGGGGGTGGGTAGGGAGTAGGACAGGGCTGATGCTATGCTACAACGAGGGGTGGGTGGTAAGATAGGGATGATGTTAGCTATGGGATGGATGGTGGGGAAGGGAAGGGTTGATACTGGGCTACAGGGATGGATGGGGGGGGGGAAGGCAGAGAAGGAAAGGGCTGATGCTGAGCTACAGGGATGGACAGGGAGTAGGGAAGGGAAAAGCTGATGCCAGGCTGCTGGGATAGATTGGGGGGAGGGGGGGAGGGAAGGTCAGGTCTTTATGTTTTAGCAATATGTTTTAAAATTATGAGTGTTGAATTATGATCTGCTTAGAATTGCAGAAATAGAAATTTAGAAAATCAATAAATATCTAATTTTTGTCCTTTATTCTGTAATGGATGAGGGTTGATCTGTGTTCTGCATGTGACTGAGGTGAGAGATTCTGCTGGCATGTGGTTGTGTCGGGATCTATATCAGTCTGACTTGTCTGGCTTTTCCAATGGGACACGTGGAGGGGCATAATTGAATGGGGCGCCCAAGTTTCCTGAGGACATCCTCGCAGGACGTCCCCGAGAAGGGGCAGGGAAACCCGTATTATTGAAACAAGATGGGCGGCCATCTTTCGTTTCGATAATGCGGTCGGGGACGCCCAAATCTCAACATTTAGGTCGACCTTAGAGATTGTCGTCCTTAGATGGTCGTCCCCGGTTTTCGGGGATAATGGAAACCGAGGACGCTTATCTCAGAAACGACCAAATCCAAGCCATTTGGTCATGGGAGGAGCCAGCATTTGTAGTGCACTGGTCCCCCTGACATGCCAGGACTCCAACCGGGCACCCTAGGGGACACTTCAGTGGGCTTCAGAAAAAGCTCCCAGGTGCATAGCTCCCTTACCTTGTGTGCTGAGCCCCCCAACCCCCCCCCCAAAACCCACTACCCACAACTGTACACCACTACCATAGCCCTTAGGGGTGAAGGGGACACCTAGATGTGGTTACAGTGGGTTTCTGGTGGGTTTTGGAGGGCTCACATTTACCACCACAAGTGTAACAGGTAGGGGAGATGGGCCTGGGTCTGCCTGTCTGACGTGCACTGCACCCACTAAAACTGCTCCAGGGACCTGCATACTGCTGTGATGGACCTGAGTATGACATTTGAGGCTGGCATAGAGACTGGCACAAAATATTTTAAAAGATTTTTTTTGAGGGTGGGAGGGGATTAGTGACCACTGAGGGAGTAAGGGGAGGTCATCCCCGATTCTCTCCAGTGGTCATCTGGTGAGTTCGGGCACCTTTTTGTGCCTTGGTCATAAGAAAAACAGGACCAGGTAAAGTCGTCCAAATGCTTGTCAGGGATGCCCTTTTTTTCCATTATGGGGTGAGGTCCATGTGTTAGGTACACCCAAGTCCCGCCTTCGCTACGCCTCCGACACGCCCCCGTAAACTTTGGTCGTCCCCGCGATGGAAAGCAGTTGTGGACGCCCTAAATCGGCTTTCGAGAGGGATTTGTGTCGAAAGATGGGCGTCCTTCTCTTTCAAAAATAAGCCTGATAGTGTTGTTGTGTATTCACTGCTTCCTTTTTAAAGATACTGTCATTGGTATTCGTGAGTTCAGAATTGGTGGTGTGAAAGGTTTGCAGCATAGGCTCTGAGAAGCTTCTTCGCAGGATTTAGTGTTACTTCACCACGCATCTGGCAGTGAAGGAATTTTGTTTGTGTTACGATGTTTGCCATTATAGTAGACTGGTCAAGTTTAAGTTAAGGGATAATGTAACTATATTTTAAAATGTCAGTGTTTCCATTAAGTATGTATGTGGTTTATGTTGATGCAGGACAGCTGTTGGGAAGATTATTTATTTAGAAATCTGTCATCAAGTGCACGCTAAGGCATTATTTAGTACTATCCTAAGAAACGCTACTCATACCTATATACAGACCCCTGATATTCAGTTCTAAACCCAGATATTCAATTCCAGCCATTTCCAGCAACTGGCATAGAATATTGGTTTCATTTTCCGGTTAAGTCAATATTCAGTGCCAAAGGATGCTGCATGCCTCCCAGATTGGCTACTTAAGACAACATCAGTGAAATGGTAATCCTGAAAAGTCCACACTACCACAGTACAGGTTCCTTATGACCATGGTGCTGATAGAAACCTTGAGAGATGCCTCGCCTTCTCTAGCAGAATTCACCTATGCAATCTTCAGGGGTCCCATAGCCAACCTTCCATTAGGTGTGTGCATTGTGTGAAGCCTACACACTTGGTAAAGTTGGGGAGGATATAGTTGGACCTGCAGATAATGAGGAAAACAACAGGGAATGGCATGCACAGGAAGATCTCAGGCCTTATTGTAATTGTATCCAGCTGCATATTTCTGATAGATACTGCATCTAGAGCTCTGCTCATTCCCAAAAATGACCTGAACACATTCAGCAAGTGTCAAGGCAACCCACCTTACCCCTCACTATGGACCCCTTTTACTAAACTGTGCTAGTGATTTGCTGCACAGCAAATGTGACAAAGCCCATCCGTGGTTTAGTAAAAGGACTCCTATATTTGCTAAACATGCACCTATGCAGATACCAGTGACACAGAAAATCACAATGTTGTGCTGAATGTAACATATGGAGGCTGTAAGAGGGGTCCAATGAGTCAGACCACACACCAATTTCATGCAGGCTAAGGGACATGACACTATAATAATAAGTAATACATAACCACTTTATTCACAAGATGAACCATTCAAAGAATAGAGACCTCCTGTGAACAGACCTGAACCTGCCTTAAGACATATCTGGTCAATAATAAAGCAATGTTGACAGCCTTCTTAGTCTGTCCCCAAGCCACACAGACACAAGCCATGAGCATATCTCCTCCCACCCCCACCCTCTGGAAATTTTGATTGATTGATTGATTTTTGCAGGAAAGTTGTGATTTCTACCTGTGTCTGAAACTTCTTTGCAGTTGTCAAGTTTATTGTTTTATTCATCATGAAGTTTTCTTTTGTTTAAAAGTATAAACATTGAACCACACTAATTTATAAAAATATGAAGGAATATGTAAAGGAAGAAAATAAAAAGGAAAATTACAATTGATGGTAGATATTACTGATTATAATTATTTTCTTGTAACTAAGACTTTCTATATAATTAATAATTGTTGGTTAATAAATGTGCAATTTCCATAAGATTATATTATAAAAGAAAAAAAAACAATATTTAATGTCAGACACACATAGGTGGAGAAGACATCCTTTGAGGTTGAATCTTTAAGGAGAAGGACTCTTTAAAGATTTAACAGTGTCGTCACCAGCTGCTGAATCACAGCTAATAATACAGAGATCTGTGTACATCAGTATGAGACGTGAGCTGTCTGTCCTCAATGTCCTGTGTGTTTTTGCACAGATTTACAGGTGTGCAGTTTGAAAATTCTTGGTCATAATATAACTTTTTCACTTCAGAAACTTCCTCCCTCATACCACAATTGCAGAGCAGGGCAGGCAGGAGTTTATTTCATAGGAAAAGCTGTTTCACAACCTGAAAGATGGCAGCTCCTCTGGTCCTGATTTTGATACTTTGTTACATCCAATCCACTGAGGGCCAGTGTCCACCAATGAAATATGGAAGCCTAAAACCAGGATACCAGAAGGATGGAGACATCATGATTGGGGGAATTGTTACAATGACAGAATTAGTACTCACAAAAGCACTGTCCTATACAACGTTTCCCACTTGGAGTCGTGGTTACATGTAAGTAGCACAGTGGCTTAGTTCCTCTTGGAGGCACACATATGGTTCATATGTTTAGCATGATCTCTGACGAACTGCCAATTTGATTTCTAGCTTAATGAAGGATCTTTAGATAAGGGAGATGCTTCTTGGGATTTTACATTTGCCTAACAGTATTCAGTGGATGCTAGGAATTTTATCATGATCTGAGGGTTTACAGTTCTGTCAATAAATTAATTGCCATTACCAAAACACACAGAGGTAGATACTCAAAATGTTTTAAGCAGTTAACTTCCAGTTTAACCACATTAGTCTTTTTTTTCTCTCTTTTTAAATTTGGGGCTAGCAAACTGAGAACTTTAAGTCAGATATCGAAATATCTTGTCTGAGTTATGCATAAAAGGAGGTGGCAACAGAATTGTTCCTGAGGCTTAGCTAAAGCTCAACTGGATAGTAGTGATATTCATCCTCTTTCTGATTACATTTATCTATTCAAGTACATAGTAGCATAGTAAGTGACGGCAGATAAAGACCTGAACGGTCCATCCAGTCTGCCCAACAGTCACACTCATTATCAATTCATGATTACATCAACAATGAATGCAATATTACACACTTTATCATGAGTCTTTCTTTGGCGTTTCTGGGACATAGACCATAGAAGTCCACCCGGCTCTTTCCTTATGTTCCACCTACTGGAGTTGCCATCAAAGCCCACTCCAGCCTATCCAAATCTGTCATGTCATTTGCGGGACCCAGACCATAAAAGTCTGCCCAGCACTGTCCTCAGTTCCAGCTACTGAAGTTGCCATTGAAGCCCTTTCCAGCTTGTCCTAAACCGTATTGCTATATACGGACACAGACCTACAAAGTCTGCCTGGCAGCGGCCTTAGTTCTTTATAGCCGGAATAGCCATCCAAGTAGGATACATAAATAGCTGTCCTAACTTATACAGATAACTTATTCATTTAAGTTTAGGTATATGTATTCATTGGTCCTACTTAAATGGATAGTGTGATTGAAACAAGGGAAAGGGGGATGGGTCTTGATATACTGCCTTTCTGTGTTTATAATCAAAGAGGTACAGGTGCTTGTTTTGTGCGTGGGGCATATTATTCCAGCCTATTACATATTTGAATGTGTGTGTCCTTTCTCCCCTCACCTTTTTTCTTCATAAGAATACATTTTTAGCTCCTCCAGATTCTCTAAATGAGTCTTACTGTTATATCCATATAAACATTTGCTCATTTCCTTGGAATTTCCTCTGTATTATCACCTGTAGTCTTCACAGCATTCCAGTGAGGGTCTCATCCCTGACCTAAGCTGACTATTTGTATCAAATCCCTATCAAACACATTCCCTGTGAGTAGAGGAGTCGTCTAATGGTAAATGCAGTGATCTGAAAACCAGAACTGTGTTCAGTTCCCACTGTGGCTCCTTGTGCTCTGGCCACGTCAACTAACCTTTCACTGCCCCAGGTACAAAACTTAGATTGTGAGTCCACTAGGGACAGAGAAATTATTTGCCTGTACCATAGAAAGGCAGTATATCACATGCGTAATCCAAACCCCGTTCCCAAATTCAGCATATCAATGAAATCCTTTCATCACAGATTCTGCCATTCAGTATTCTTTATATATTCTCCTTTCCTACATTTACTAGATTATAAAATGTACAAGTGCTTTCTAATTGTAGGCAGCTGATCTAAGTTAAAATTTGCATTTTATTTCCTTTTCTTGTAAATCATTTTTATTGCCAAATTGTAAACATCAGTGAAATAGCATAGGTATATTGTGCTTCAAACGTGAAACACAATGAGCATGACAAAACATCTGAGCAGAAGGTTTTAGCATCAATTACAAAGATTCATTAATGGATGAAAAAAATAGATAAATATTGATCTAATTTACCCCACTTGCATTTATGTTTACATGTAGCAGGAAAATAATAAAAGAACAGCAAAAAAAGTAGCAAGATCAACACGACACTTCCAAGACACTGTGGAGGCGAGTAATAAAAATGCTTTATTAAGAGAAAGTTAAAAAAGACTCGACACGGAGCCGTGTTTCGGCGAAAAATGCCTGCTTCAGGAGTCTGTTTGTTGTGTAAGCCAATGAATGGAACACCATAAGCAACGGAGGATTGATTAGGTTTCTTGTTGATTTTATAGAACTCGTTGGAAGCATAGTCTGAATGATAAAGTTTTCTCTGATGAAGCCTGAGTAGACATAAAGGTGAAATGGGGCCCATGGGAGGCGAAGACCTGGTAAAAACCAGAAGATAAGTGTTGGCTTAGGTCTTTTTGCTTTCAGTCACATTGCTTCCAATTGCTTGAAATAATATGAGAATTGCCAGTATAAGACTGTTTATAAATTCACAAGGGAGGATTGATTAGGTTTGAAAATAGTTCCACAGCTTTCTTTCCTTCTTTCAGTGAGTGATCTTCATTGTCCTTACAGTTACCATAAAGAAAACTATTTCGATTACCTGGCCTTTGTTTCTGCAGTGGAGGAGATTAACAATAGCTCAGAGATCTTACCCAACATCACACTAGGATTTCATCTTTATGAATCTTACCTCAATCTATTCTTTGTGTTTGGGGATGCCATAAGTATATTTACTAGTATGGACACCTGGGTTCCTAATTACCACTGCAAAACATCTGGCACGCTGGCCGCTATCATTGAAGGTCTTCAACCAGAGGAATCAAGTCAGATGTCCAGTATGTTCAGGATGTACCACTATCCACAGGTAAAAGGACTGTTCTGTATTCTCTCACTGTATAATCCATTAAGAAAGAGTGAAGGACGGTTCAAACTTCTCCTTTTGACCTACAAGTGCATCCACTCCGCAGCTCCTCAGTACATTTCCGCTCTCATCTCTCCCTACACTCCTCCCCGTGAACTCCGTTCGCTGGGTAAATGTCTCCTGTCGTCCCCCTTCTCCCCCACTGCTAACTCCCGGCTTAGTTCCTTCTATCTCGCTGCTCCCTATGCCTGAAATAGACTCCCTGAGCCAGTACATCAGGCTCAGTCTCTGGCTGTCTTCAAGTCTAGGCTTAAAGCCCACCTCTTTGCTACTGCTTTCGACTCCTAACCATGACTCTCTTACTCAACACCCTCACTTATCACCCCTACCACTGTAATTTCCCCACCCCTAGCTGTCTGTTCGTCTGTCCAATTTAGATTGTAAGCTTTGTTGAGCAGGGACTGTCTTTTCATCTAGTAGCGCTATAGAAATGTTTAATAGTAGTAGTAGGGAACACTGTGATGAACCAGTTTAAATTAAAAATACCATTGGGAGGGGGCAGTGTGGCTAATTGCATTTAGGTCTTCTTTTCAATGCCTACATTTGGCTTACCAAGGGGTCCTTTTACTAAGCTGCATTACAAAGTGGCTTTAGGATGCATTTGTGTAGGTTTTTCCTGCCTGCTAAGGACATTTTTACCATGGCCATAAAAATGACCTTTTTCTAATTTTTGCTTTAAGGACTATGCATTAATGTTGCCATTAGTGTGTGGCCATTAAAAAAAATTAGGTGGTAAGGGTTCACATGCTATTCCTATGCTAAGCAGTATCAAGGGAACTCAAAAATTGCGCTGAAAAATTGGCACTAATAAAATTGAGCACTAAGCTCTATTCTATAAAGGAAACAAACCCTTTGTAGAATAGCATATGATGTGGCTCCCAAACCTAACTTTTGGGTACTAATTATTCTTCATTAATATTTAGCACCACTTTGTAAAATGAGCCCTGGGGGGCCCTTTTACTAAGCCACGTGTGTCCTATGTGTGTCAATGTAAAACTACCGCCTAGGTACCGCATGACCTGGGTGGTGATTTCATGTTTTACATGCTTCTGCTCTGCGTGCTGGAAAATACAAAATATTTTCCGGCATGCGGCGCTAACTGGACAGTAATTGGCATTGTACGCATGCCGACAATTACCACCTAGTTAACATGTGAGACCTTACCGTTAAGTCAATGGGTGGCGGTAAGGTCTCAGGCCCAAAATGGACACGCACCAATTTTCATTTTACCGCACGTCCATTTTTGGCCCCCCCCAAAAAAGGCCTTTTTTGCAGGCATGCTGAAAAATGGACCTGCGCACATCCAATACATGTGTCTACACCAGCACAGGCCATTATTCGGCGCACCTTAGTAAATGGAACCTTAAGTTTTCTGCTGAAAAATCACCTATAGTAGAAGCTTAAAAGCTTGTAGAAATTATTTGAGTTGTAATCTCACAGTGACAAAGATGATGATAGATTATTATTATTTTTGTTTTTGAACAGATCAGTTTCATCTCACAGAGTCTTCTAATGAGTGACACAGTTAAGTTTCCTTTTTACTACCGAACTGTCCCCAATGAACTGTACCTCTGTGCTGGGATTGTCAAGTTATTGAAGCATTTTGATTGGACCTGGGTTGGTATCATTGCATCTGATGATGAAAGTAGCCTGAGGGCAATTCAGATCCTGAGAGAAGGGATTGAGCAGAATGGTGGATGCATTGCATTCATAGAAACCTTCAGTCACACTCCGATCAATTTCATGGCAGGAGTTAAATTATCTAAACTGAAAAAGAAGAACACGTCATCTATTAAAGTGATCATTCTCTATACTAATACAAAGAATATAGTCTATTTTCCCTATCTTTTACTGAACCCTGGCAAGGTCTTGATCACCAAAACTGAACTTAATTTGCCCTCTAAATTTCAATTAAAAACTGATATACAGAACAACATCTTATCATTTGCAATTGTGAAGAAGAAGATCTCAAGCTTTACAAAGTTTATCCAGGAGGTGAACTTTACCTTGCTTCCAAGTGATAGTTTCACTAAACAGTGGTGGATGGACCTGTGTGGCAGCCAGTGTCCGAAATACATCAAAAGATCCTGTAGTTCTGATGTAAATTTGTCATTTGAACAACCCTGTAACACCAAGCAATTTGGGAAAAGCAATAACGTATATAACGCTGTGTACGCCCTGGCTCATGCACTGCATAACATGCTCATGTCTGGCACTAGAAACAACACCACAAGGAGTATTGAAATGTGGAAATTATCTGATTATTTGCCATGGAAGGTAACATCATTTGTTATGTTGTGTTGTTCAGAAGAAAAAGAAAGTGAGACAAAGCAAAATGTGAAAGGAAAGACTTTGAGGAAGAGGAAGCTGAGTGCACAGGAGACTCTATGATCCCAGAAAGATGCTGAATCCACATGATCAAGATGCACATGCACCCAAATTATGTGCAAATCTTAATTGAATGATCAGCCAATTAGCACCAATTGATCATTTAATTGTGCTAATTGGAATCAATTAATATGTACGTGCATGAATTTAGGTGCATGATCTGCACCTAAATTTTATGCACGTCATGGAAAAGGGGACGCAAAAATGGGAGGTTCATGGGAAGTTCGGGGCTATCTGGCTATCCACTGAATTTTAAAGCCAAATATTGACTTAGCCAGTTATCTTTAAACAGATCCAAAATAAACCGGATATTCAATGCTGGTCACTGGAAACAGCTTGGAATTGAATATCTGGGCTTAGCACCGACCACGGAAGTTATCCGGTCTGTGGTCTGAATATCGATCCCTTAGACTTCATAATCAAATTTCCATCAATGAGTAAAACACAAACAATGCACTCTTTCCCTTATTTTAAGTAGATATTTATTCAGTAGGTGCCAAATAAAATTCCCCCTCATTATTCAGCCAGCATTCCAAAATGTTATTTATGTTGATATATAATCAACCCAAACCGCACCTGAGAAACAAGGTGCCAGGTCATATGAAAAATACAATATTCCTGAAATTGGAAATAATGTTAATTTTAAATCTGTCAAGAAATATAATAAATTTGGGAGTGCACTGTCAATATTAGAAACCATAGAAAGAAAATGTAGCAATAAGTTACTGAATCAAAACCACCAGTTAGTAAATAAAGCCTTTTATCATTTATTGGTAGAAAGGAACTAGTTATGAAAAAAGTTAAGTAAGCTGTTGACACATAATCATAAAGTTGTCTATCGTAATACAAATAGCAAGCTACAACTTTAATTTAAACCACATTAAAAAGAGAAGTATTAATACATAATTAGACTGGATTAGCTTTTCCTAAGCCCCAGCTTTAAGTCTAGTGTTAACATACAAAATATCAGAATGCTGAGTCTATCACAGTGCAATCCAACAAAGCGGCCAGTAGATAGAAGATGAAAACATGAAGCTCTATTGTATTCAGTTATGAAATATATAGATGGTTCTAACAGTATCCTTTTAATTGTATTGGTGAAACTAAATAGAAAGTAGGAGTCTATGGCAGTAATGATGCAGTTAGCCAATTATACAAAACAGGAGACTTAAAATAACATAATTATCTTAATCAGTCTCTGTTTCCAACAAGTTGAAAATACAAATGTAAATCTGAAAATCAGACAAAGATGATATAAAGCGACATAATCATTTATATACCTCCAAGTGTATTACTAGAGGAACAAATGATAATTGAATTAATAGTAGAGGAGTGATATCCAAAAGAAATTCACTTGGCACAATGACACACATTACTGATTTAGAGGAGAGCCATTTGAACCATTGTGAACCAACACTAGTCAAGGAAAGTTTTCCAAAATCTTCAATGAATGCTCAAGTATGGCTAACTGCACATTTTAATCATGCACATCTCAGTGTTGCAATGGGTTAATATAAGTCAGTTCCAAAGCAAGGTAGATATTCCACATAAAGATTCGTAGCAACCTACAGTCTGGGTTGACAGTATCTAGGGTCATATATCCCTAAAAAAATAAAGTCCAGTTATTCAAGATAGATAACCATTAAAGGCTTTCAACAGAATGTATATAACAAGATGTGGGTCCAAGCTATTGTTTGGATAAAAAACACTGACCACATATTGATTACACATGCTCTTCTTAGAGTGCTATAAAACTATATGGAAATTATTCATCTTTCTCTCCTGAGATAGTTGCCATCATATCGATTGTAGATGTTGATGCATCATGATGGCAGAAAAAAGTAAAAGAGAAAAACATCAGAACGGCATTGATTATAGAGGTGCTGGTCCCAAGTGATTACTCGGTGAATCAATTGGAGAGAGAGAAGGAGAAGATCCTCAAGTACCAAAAAATGCAGTTTATTAGCTCAGCTATTTTACACAAGTAAATGACTATTTTTCCTGGCATATTATTTTGACAATCACCCTCAATATCTCTATTTTTGGTCCCTCTCTTTCTTTTCCATTCTTTCTCATTTCTCTGTTTTTCTTTTTCTTTCATTCTCTCCATTTTTTCAGACTATAAAATCTAAATAAGCAGGTATTAGAAATCAGATTTTAAACTTCTAATTCTTCAATAGCCCTCCCTCTTTATTTTAAAAAATATTTTCATAATAATAATCATACTGTCATCTGATATCGATAGATCAGTGATTCACTCCTGCTTGTCCTATTTTTCAACCACTGTTCAGTCTGGTGTATTATGTGCTAAGGGATTTTAGGATACAAATGGACAAGTTCCTAGCACATATTAAACATGATTTAACAGTGGCTTTAAGATAAGAAAAAGCAGGTATGAATCGCTGAATGACAGTAGAGTTGAAGAGAAATGTCTGTTAAGGAAAAAGGCAACAGTAATGCCAGTAGTAAACAGCACCTTTGGTGCAATCCCCAATAACTGGGACCCCTATCTAAACACATTAAGCCAGGAGTAGGCAACCACAGTCCTTGAGAACCACAACCCACTCAGGTTTTCAAGATTTCCACAATGAATATGCATAAGATCTATTTGTATACAGTGGAAGCAGTACATGCAAATCAATCTCATACATATTCATTGTGGAGACCTTGAAAACCCAACTGGATTGCGGACCTCAAGGACTGTGGTTGCCCTCCCTTGTGTTAGATATTAATAACATTTCCAGCTGTCAACTTCAAAAAGCACCATTATTTGCCACAAACCATATCCTATGATGATACTTAAGAACATAAGAATTGCCATACTGGGTCAGACCAATGATCCATCTAGCCCAATATCCTGTTTCCAACAGTGGTCAATCCAGGTCATAAGTACCTGGCAGAAACACAAATAGTAACAACATTCCATGCTACCATTCCTAGGGTAAGCAGTGGTTTTCTCATGTCTGTCTCAATAGCAGACTATGAAGTTTTCCTCCAGGAATTTGTCCAACCCTTTTTAAAACCCAGATACACTATCCACTGCGAACACATCCTCTAGCAATGAGTTGCAGAGCTTAACTATTCATTGAGTGAAAAAAAATATTTCCTCCTTTTTGTTTTAAAAGTATTTCCATGTAACTTTCTTGAGTGTCCCCTAGTCTTTGTACTTTTTGAAAGAGTAAAAAATTGATTCACTTCTACTCGTTCTACACCACTTAGGATTTTGTAGACCTTGATCATATCTCCCCTCAGTCGTGTCTTTTCCAAGCTGAAGAGCTGTAACCTCTGTAGCCTTTCCTCATGAGAGTTTCATCCCTTTATCATTTTGGTCCCTCTTTGATCCTTTTCTAATTCCGCTATATCTTTTTTGAGATACAGTGACCAGAACTGAACACAATACTCAAGGTGAAGTATCTTAGGCTTTTAGAAAGGGTCCAATACTTAGAGATTTACATCCAACCTCGAATATCTAGCAGACTGTGTATAGAATTGCAAAATAATAATAATAAAATAAACTTGAACAGAAATATTTTGATCTTGGCAGTGAACTTGACAGATAAGATCACTATTGAAAATCTAATTTTTAGCTTCATCATTATCTGAAGAACGTCCACTTTAAGAACAATCTGGATGAAGACATCTTTTTTGATGAGAATAGAGAACTGAACATTGGCTACAATATTATCAATCGGATCTATTTACCCAATGGAGTAATGCATCGTGAAATTGTTGGAAGTTATAATCCTCATGCTTCTGAAGGGCAGGATTTCATCATCAATGAGAAAGCAATCGTATGGAAGAGTATATTCACCCAGGTCATATTTAAAAACTAATAGAGATGAGAGAACGCACTGGACCATGTTGCATCATGCATGTTGTTAACTTCAATTGTGTAAAGGGACTAAATTTTACACAATGCAAAAATAATAGATTAGTAGACTTTGCAAGTCACTTAACCCTCCATTGCCCCATGTAAGCCGCATTGAGCCTGCCATGATTGGGAAAGCGCGAGGTACAATTGTAACAAAAAAAAGGTTTTTAATTGATAAAGGCATGAATATTTATGTTCCAAGAAAGCTGAGAACAACCACCATTCTGGAAGAGGATATTAGAAAGGGTGAAGAGGAGACTAGATTAAAAAGGAGAAGGCCAGTTTTCAAACTGATTTAGATGTCTAAGTGAAGACTTAGCTAGATAGACCAAAGTCTATGTAAATTGCCTCAGATAAATGGTGGTCTTTGTAGGATCTAAGGGGTAAGGCTTTGGATGGTTAAAGTGGTGCAGAAGGAGGGTCCGGACTAAAGGGGGCTAATTCACAAAGTATTAGCATGGCTTTAATCCATTTTTACTGGCCAAGCAATGCTCAAATGGTTTCACTGCAGATATTAACATTTAAAAGTATGTTAATGCAGTCATTTGGTCTCCTCAGCTTAACAGTAGCCTCAATCTGACCTGAACCCCCCTTCCACTAACATTAAAACATTGCCCTGCTGGTCTAGTGACTGCTAGCCCTCCCCTCCCTCCTTCCCACTCCTCACCTTCTCACACACAAATTTCCTGGTAGCCTAGAAGTCCCTCCCTCCTCATCCCAAAACAATCCCTGTTAGCCTAGCAACCCCCCCCCCCCCACTCCAAGCCTAGTCCCCAACCTTATATATTGAGCAAGGCAGGAACAATTCCCACTCAGAGGCAGGAGTTGCCATCACTCCCGCCTTGTTCCAGGTATGGTATTGGGGGATAGATTTGGCTTTGTGGGGTGGGTGGGAAGTTCCACTAGACTACCAGAGATTTGGGGGGGGGACTTGGTGGGAATGGAGAGGACTATATGACTACCAGGAAATTTGTGTGGGGGGCTGGGAGGGAGACATGGGGGTTGAGGCCCACTAAACCATCATAGTGTTTTTTTTTAATATGAAGAAGAGGGGGTTGGATATGTGGGAGAGGGATGGGTGATGCTAGACACCAGAGATATGTTTGGTGGGATGGTAAGAGGTATTGTATTGGAAGTAAGGGACTGATTAATGCCACAGTACACTTTAAATGTCATCTTTCCTGTCAGTGCTTGAGCCAATTTGCTTCCATAAAAAGTAGGAATGCCTGCAAGAGAGTGTCTGGAACTCAGAAACTCTCCTGGCGAATGCATGGGCTACCAGAAATCTGTTTTTACAGTAAGTTCCTTAAGTGTAAATCTTGTAAGTGGTTCATACTGAACACTTTCCAAGGATTTGAGTGGCAGATTAAGATTCCATTCCATGCAAGCCATCTGCAAGGGAGGACGGAGATAAGTAACTCCTTTCAAAAAAATGGACATCATCCAGGTGAGCAGCTGTGGAAGAATTCTGCATCTGACATGTAAAGCAAGCCAATGCTGGCACCTGGAGCTTCAAGGAGGCCTGAGCTAATCCCTTCAAAATATGAGCAATGGACAAATAAAATGGTGAAAAAGTCTTGTCCATGCAGCAGCTCTTCATGCTCTCACACAGGCAACTCAAGTAGAATAGGGAAGAAATTATTTGCTTTGAATGGAGCCCTGAGAGCATAGCCCACTGGGCTGTGGCAGCAGCAGTGGCTAGTGAACCTCTTTCAGAAAGATTGCACATTTTATTTAAATAGCACGGCCATACATGAACAGCATGAGTCATCCATTGCACATGTACAGCATTATCAAGGAAGAGTGTACATTCTTTCTGAAATAGTCTGCCCTGATTGCAAATAGTGCACACTCTTTAGAAAGAGGGTACACCATTTCAAAACGCATGCACATTCTTAATAATATCATCCAAAAGAAAATAAAGACTATCCAAACTAAACCAAACCAAAATAAACAATGGTGCAAACAACATGGAAAATGAAACAAAAAAACAGACATTTGTTGAGTTGCCGATCCCTATTTCTGACTAAACCAAGACAGCTGAAGGGGAGGAGGAGGAGAATATCGTATAAATAGCCATTTACTGTTAGCATCTGCCTAACTCTTGACACTGTTATAAATACTTGAAAGAGATCAATTTTAAGTAAACTTGCTGGTTCAGAACTCCAGTTGAGTCTATACTGAATTATTGAAAGCAAAAAGGATGCAGTATGTGAATGTGAACAGCCCATTAAGGAGGGGCTTTAATTTTAAAACTAACCCAGTGGCGTTCCTAGGGTCGCTGACACCCGGGGAGGATCGCCGATGCCCCCCCCCCGGGTGCAGCGCGACCCCCCCCCCCCCCCCCAGCGAAACGACGGGCACCCCCTGGGTGCATCTTTACCAGCTGAAGGGGTGCCGCGGGTCTGTCAGCAACACTCGTTCCCTGCTCCCTCTGCCCTGGAATGGGTTACTTCCTGTTCCGGGGCAGAGGGAGCAGGGAACGAGTGTTGCCGACAGATGCGTGGCACCCCCCTCCAGCGACGAAACAACGGAACCTTTTCCTGGCGAAATGACACCCCCCCGGGTGCACCTTTACCTGCTGGGGGGGTGCTGCGCGCCTGTCGACTTCACTGGTTCCCTGCTCCCTCTGCCCTGGAACAGGAAGTAACCCGTTCCAGGGCAGAGGGAGCAGGGAACGAGTGAAATCGACAGACGCGCGGCACCCCCCCAGCGGCGTGCACCCGGGGCGGACCGCCCCCACCGTGCCCCCCCTTGGTACGCCACTGAAGTAACCTGTAACCTGTAAAATAAGAAAGATCAGTACACATGACATTTCCACTTCAAGCTGAATTTCAGATTCCAGAGGCTTGAAAATATGAATTGTCACATAAGTGGACAGATATAAAAACCTGCATTTTAACAATCACAGGTGAAGGTTTCATCAAATTACTCAAACTTTTCTTTCAATATTTAGACACCTCCTCAGGCCAAATGCAGTAAGAGCTGCCCACCTGGCTTCAGGAAATTAACCAGGGAAGGAGAGCCCGTCTGCTGCTTTGACTGTATTCCATGTCCACAGGGAAAGATCGCCAACCAAAGTGGTGAGTGATATCATGTGGCATGTCAGTGACTGTGGGTTATTAGCTATGGTGCTCATTTTCAAAAAAGAAAAATGTCTCAAACATGGCATAAAGAGGCAGATGGGCATGTTTCTTGCCAAAACACCTAAATCATGCACGTTTTACTCTGCAGTTCATCTAAATTGCAAGGGGGCATGTTGGAGGTGTGTTTTGGGTGAGAATTGGGTGGGCTTTCAATCTGGATGTTTTTTCTGCTATAATGGAACAGAAAACAAATTATAGGGCAGAAAAGAAGTATATTTTGATCTAGACTTGTTCTATCATGACTAAGTCTGAAAAAGGTGTCCTAACTGAATACTGGAGGGATGAAGGCATGATGCCCCCTTAATCCTCTAGTGGTCACTGACCCCCTCCTATCCCCCAAAGATGTGACAGTAGATACAAGCAAGTGGATGGATTAGCCTAGTGGTCAGTGCAATGGATCCAGGTTCAATTCCCACTTGATAGATAGATAGATAGATAGATAGATAGATAGATAGATAGATAGATAGATAGATAGATAGATAGATAGATAGATAGATAGAAGGGATTTAGGTGGAATTTGTACCTGGGTCCCCTTATGTGAAGTCCACTGCACAGACCACTAGGCTGCCCCTCTGCATTGCAGGGATGTCTGTGTGGTCAGTTCACTAGCAATGCTGCCAGAAAGACCTCCCTATGGCTTATTTTTCTATGGTTATTTTTTCAAAAATGGTACTTACAGATGGATGTGTTGAGCCTGAAATCATCTAGCTCAAAGCCATAACTGAACAAGAAATTTAGACATTTTTCTGGTTTGATTATGGCTGTGTGCTAGACATTGAAAAATTGGATATAATAGGCAATACTGAGACCTGGTGGAAGGAGGATAACCAGTGGGACACTGTCATACCGGGGTACAAAGTATATCATAGTGATAGGGTGGACCGGACTGGTGGAGGGGTAGCATTGTACATTAACGAGAGCCTTGACTCAGATAGATTACAAATTCAGCAGGACACAAATCACACCTCTGAATCATTGTGGGTTGAAATTCCATGTGTAAAAGGGAAAAGGACGGTGATAGAAGTGTACTACCGTCCAACTCTCCAGGATGAGCAGGTAGACGCAGAAATGATAAAAGAAATCAGAGACGCAAACAAAATGTGCAATGTGATAATAATGGGTGACTTCAATTATCCAAATATAGACTGGGTAAATGTAACATCGGGACACGCTAGAGAGGTACAATTCCTTGATGAAATGGAGCAGTTGGTGCAGGAGCCGAAGAGAGAAGGAAAAATTCTAGACTTGGTCATTAGTGGAGCGCATGATCTGGCAAGGGACGTTATGGTTCTGGGGCCACTTGATAACAGTGATCATAATATGATCAGTTTTGATATCAACCTTGAAATAACTATACACAGGAAGTCAAATATGTTAGCGTTTAACTTTAAAAAAGGAGACTATGATAAAATGAGAAGAATGGTTTAAAAAAAAAACTTAGGGGGGCAACTGAGAGAGTAAAAACTGTACAACAGGTATGGACACTGTTCAAAAATACCATCCTGGAGGCCCAGACTAAACATATTCCGTGAATTAGAAAAGAAAGACGGAAGTCCAAAGGACAGCCAGCATGGTTGAAAAGTGAGGTGAAGGAAGCTATTAGGGCTAAAAGAAACACCTTCAGAAAATGGAAGAAGAAACCGTCTGAAAATAACAAGAAGCAGCATAAGCAGTGTCAAAGCAAATGCAAGGCGCAGATAAAGAAGGCCAAGAGGGATTACGAAAAAAAAGATAGCATTAGAGGCAAAAAAACATAGCAAAACTTTTTTCGATATATTAAAAGCAGGAAGCCGGCAAAAGAATCGGTTGGGCCGCTGGATGACCGAGGGGTAAAAGGGGCGATCAAGGAAGATAAAGACGTAGCGGAGAAATTGAATGAATTATTTGCTTCAGTCTTCACCGAGGAAGATTTGGGTAGGATACTGGTGTCGGAAATGGTATTTCAAGCGGACAAGTCAGAGAAACTTACTGACTTGACGGTAAACCTGGAGGACATAATGGGGCAGTTCAGCAAACTGAAGAGTAGCAAATCTCCTGGACCAGATGGTATTCATCCTAGAGTACTGATAGAACTGAAAAACGAGCTTGCGGAGCTAATATTAGTGATATGCAATTCATCCTTAAAATCGAGCATGGTACCGGAAGATTGGAGGGTGGCCAATGTAACGCCGATTTTTGAAAAAGGTTCCAGGGGAGATCCGGGAAATTATAGACCGGTGAGGCTATTATCAAAAACAAAATTACAGAGCACATCCAAGGACATGGATTACTGAGACCAATTCAGCACGGCTTTTGTGTAGGGAAATCTTGCCTGACCAATTTACTTCAATTCTTTGAAGGAGTAAACAAACATGTGGACAAAGGGGAGCCGGTTGATATTGTGTATCTGGATTTTCAAAAGGCGTTTGACAAGGTACCTCATGAAAGGCTACAGAGGAAATTGGAGGGTCATGGGATAGGAGGAAATGTCCTATTGTGGATTAAAAACTGGTTGAAGGATAGGAAACAGAGAGTGGGGTTAAATGGGCAGTATTCACAATGGAGAAGAGTAGTTAGTGGGGTTCCTCAGGGGTCTGTGCTAGGACCGTTGCTTTTTAATATATTTACAAATGATTTAAAGATGGGAATAACTAGTGAGGTAATTAATTTTGCTGATGACACAAAGTTATTCAAAGTCGTTAACTCGCGACAGGATTGTGAAAAATTACAGAAGGACCTTACGAGACTGGGAGACTGGGCGGCTAAATGGCAGACGACATTTAATGTGAGCAAGTGCAAGTTGATGCATGTGGGAAAAAAGAACCTGAATTATAGCTATGTCATGCATGGTTCCACGTTAGGAGTTACGGACCAAGAAAGGGATCTGGGTGTCGTCGTTGTTGTCGATAATACACTGAAACCTTCTGCTCAGTGTGCTGCTGTGGCTAGGAAAGCAAATAGAATGTTGGGTATTATTAGGAAAGGTATGGAAAACAGGTATGAAGATGTTATAATGCTGTTGTATCACTCCATGGTGTGACCGCACCTTGAGTATTGTGTTTAATTCATTGTGGAATGCACTACCAAAAGCTGTGAAAACAACGTATGACCATCTTAACTTCTGGAAATCATAATAAATTAACAAGACCCACCTGTTCGAAAAAGCATACCCACCGAGCCAACTTAAGTGCCGAAAACCTCTGCAACACAACGTAACCAAACCTCATAATGAACATTATATATCTCTCCTTCTCGACTATTCCCAATTGTGTCTGTAACTATGAAACTACTATACTATAACATCACTATTTGTTTCTCTACCGGAGTTGGTGCTATGTAAGCCACATTGAGCCTGCAAATAGGTGGGGAAATGTGGGATACAAATGTAACAAATAAATAAATAAATAAAATTGTGACCTGGATTGGCCACTGTTGGAAACAGGATACTGGGCTTGATGGACCTTTGGTCTTTCCCAGTATGGCAGTACTTATGCACTTATTTTAGAAAGAAATGTCCAAGTTGGGTTTTGGACGTCTTTGTAAAACGTCCAAATCCGGGGGCGGGGGAAAACCATATTTTTGAAAAAAGATGGACGTCCATCTTTCGTTTTGAAAATACCAAGGATGTCCTTGGATTTGGACGTCCTTAGATATGGACGTCTTTGACTTTCAGCGATTTTTGAAACCAAAGACGTCCATGTCTAAAACATCCAAAAGCAAGCCATTTGGACGTGGGAGGAACCAACATTTGTAGTGTACTGGTCCCCCTGTGCCGCGTTCTCAAGGGCCTTTGCATTCTGTCAGGTCCTTGAGGCAGAACCAGGAATCGTGAGCCCTTGGACCCCTGTTGAGGAGCGGCAGAGGCAGGCAAGACCACCCTGGAACTGGACATACGGAAGGACAGGACTGGAACTCTGGATTGGAAGCAGGCAACCGGAACCAGCAGAACAGGAACTGCTTCACCTGCACTTAGCCACCGTTCCACTGGAGTTGAGCTCCAATGTGCGGGCGGCCGGCAGGGCTTGCAGGACAAGGCCGGAACCGGAGACCCAGAGGACCCACCCTGGGTCTAGGAAACACGAGGAAGCAATACTAAATACTAGACTGCACTGAGCGCTGCACACCACCACTAAGTCAGAAACACAAGACAGACTATGAAGACAAGACATACAAAAGCTTAGCAGGAGCACCAAGGACTAGGGCATACATGCAAGCTAGGCAGAACGGGAATCAGGGAATACCCATAGGGTAAACCTACTAGCTAGGTAGAGGCAGGATACAGGATAATCACCCAGGAAATACACACTAGCTAGACAGAGACAGGATTCAGGATATACACTCAGGATATACAAGCAGGGTTCAGGATATACACTCAGGATATACATTAGCTAGGCAGAGCAGGAAACCGGGTAAACACTAGCTAAGCAGAAACAGGATTCAGGATAGACACTCAGGGCATATGCTAGCTAGGCAGAGCGGGAAACCGGATAACACTAGCTAGGCAGAAACAGGATTCAGGATAGACACTCAGGATATACGCTACCTAGGCAGAGCGGGAAACCGGATAACATTAGCTAGGCAGAAACAGGATTAAGGGTTGACACACAAGCTGGGCAAAGCAGGGCTCAGGGTAAACATAGAAGCTGGGCAAAGCAGGGCTCAGGGTTAACATAAAAGCTGGGCAAAGCAGGGCTCAGGGTAAAGAGAGAAAACCAGGAATAACAGGCCAAGGATCTTGGGCTGAAGCTACAGTAGCTCCACACACAGCCAGAGAAATAAACCCAGGCTGTAGCTGAGTATTTCCAAACCCAGGCTGAGAACAAACAAAGACTGAGGCTACATACACTGAGGAAAGCACTAGAAAGACTAGCAGTCCCCAGACACTCAAACAGAGAGGCAGAGCCCACCCGGAAGGACTAGCAGTCCACAGGTACAGAAAGCAGATGGGTAGGAACCCAGAGACAGGCTTAGTAGCAGCGCAACAGTACTCTCACTAACCTGCTGACCTGTAGGCATGACACCATGCAAAGGCCCTGAATGCAGGCACAGCACTTCCTTATGATGGCTCTCACTGATGAGTCAACACCAGCAGGACAGAAGAAGGAAGTACACTGACCCCAAAGAGAGGCTTGACACACATAGGAAGTGAGCCCACAGGAAAGACAAGCAGGAACCATCTTGGAAGCTGGCATAGAGCTGGCTCCCTAGGGAGGCAGAGCCCACACAGGTGAGGTCTAGTGGAGAAATCAGCACACAAAGCCAGAGCCAACACTAACACAAAGACAGATAGAAGCCAGCAGAGCTGCTGACCCCCAGAAAGAAGGTAAGGCTGAGGGTGGTCACGGCCACAGACGTGACACCCTGATATGCCAGGACACCAACCGGGCACCCTAGTGCGCACTGCAGTGGACTTCATAAATTGCTCCCAGGTACATAGCTCCCTTACTGTGTGTACTGAGACCCCCAAACCCACCCAAAACCCGCTACCCCCAACTGTACACCACTACCATTGCCCTTACGGGTGAAGGGGGGAACCTAGATGTGGGTACAGTGGGTTTGTGGTGGGTTTTGGAGAGCTCGCTGTTTCCTCCACAAATGTTACAGGTAGGGGGGGTATGGGCCTGGGTCCGCCTGTCTGAAGTGCACTGCAGTACCCACTAAAACTGCTTCAGGGACCTGCATGCGCTGTCATGGACCTGAGTATGACATGTGAGGCATACTGGCACAAAATATTTTTAAAGATGTTTTTTGAGGGTGGGAGGAGGTTAGTGACCACTGGGGGAGTAACGGGAGGTCACATCCCCAATTCCCTCCGGTGGTCAACTGGTTATTTCAGGCACCTTTTTGTGCCTTATTCGTAAAAAAAATACGTCCAGGTGAAAACATCCAAGTTTTACTTTAGGATGTTCTTGCTTTTTTCGATTATGGCTCAAAGACGTCCAAGCCTTAGGCATGCCCAAGTCCCACCTTCACCATGGCTCCGACACACCCCCTTGAAATTTGGACATCCTTGCGATGGACTGCAGCTGCAGACGTCTAAAATCGGGTTTCGATTATACCGATTTGGACGTCCCTGGGAGATGGACGTCCATGTTCTGATTTATATCAAAAGATGGATGTCCTTCTCTTTCAAAAATGAGCCTGATAGTGGAAATAGAAAAGGTACAGAGAAGGCCGACAAAAATGTTAAAGGGGATGGGACGACTTCCCTTGCAGAAGAGACGGTTGAGGGCAGATATGATAGAGGTCTAAAAAATAATTAGTGGAATGGAACAGGTGAACATGAATCACTTTTTTACTCTTTCCAAAAATACTAGGACTGGGGGCATGTATGTAAGCTATTTTGTAGTAAATTTAAAACAAATTGGAGAAAATATTTCTTCACTCAATATGTAATTAAACTCTGGAATTGGTTGCCAGAGAATGTGGTAAAAGCAGTTAGCTTAGCAGGCTTTAAAAATGGTTGGATAACTTCCTAAAAGAAAAGTCTATAAGCCATTATTAAGAAGGACTTAGGGAAACTCCATTGCTTATTTCTAAGATAAGCAATATAAAATGTATTGTACTGTTTTGGGATCTAGCCAGGTACTTGTAACCTGAATTTATTTGTAGCATTTGTATCCCACATTTTCCCACCTATTTTCAGGCTCAATATGGCTTACATTTGCCGTAATGGCGATTGCCATTTCCGAACTACAAATATGCACATGGTTTTGCAATCAAGTGCGTACATACATGGTAGAAGAATACATTGTGATCTTGTGTAGGTGTCAGCATTATGTAGGTGCTCAGGTGACGACATTAGGGTGAGAGTAATAGTGTTTGGCAGTGAAGTTAGTCGGCATTGTGTGGTTGCATAGTAGTCGATTTTAGATTAGAAGTGGTATTGTTTGTTCATTAAGGTCATTGAGTTTGCTCGGTCGCATGATTAGGGTCGGTCCAATCTTATTCTTCATTCTTATTGTTTAGTAATTAGGACGGTTGTTTGTTGTATGCCTTCTTGAATAAGTCAGTTTTCAGTAGTTTTCGAAAGATAGTTAAATCTTGCGTTGTCTTTATGGTCTTCGGAAGTGCGTTCCATAGCTGCGTGCAAATGTAGGAGAAACCGGTTGCGTAAATGGACTTGTATTTTAATCCTTTGCATTTGGGGTAATGGAGGTTGAGGAATGTACGTGGTGATCTTTTTGTGTTCCAAGCAGGTAGGTCTATAAGGTCTGTCATATTGGTCACTGTTGGAAACAGGATACTGGACTTGATGGATCTTCGCTGTGTCCCAGTATGGCAACACTTGTGTTCTTATGTTATGTTTTTAACAGCAGCACTCAAGTGTAAACTATTTCCTCCATTTTATTTGAAGCCAATTCAAATCCTTCAAAGTAGGAAGCACATGATCCTTTAGCCTTCTTGCCCGCCAACATTTTTGTGGTTGAATTCTGCAACAGCTGCAACTGACATAGGATGCTCAATGGTAATCCTTGGTACAAAGAATATAGTAGTCCAGCCTGCTGGTAATGAATACATGAAAACTGTAGCTGAATTATTTCTAAATAGAAAACAACAGAGGTGCTAAATCAATCCTAGTCTTCCATAAGTTGTCTGAACTACAGAGAAGATCTGGGTTGCACCTCCAAATCATGTAGCACCTCTTTGGGGACCAAAGCCTGATTATCAATTTGAGAGGCTACTGAAAACACCCCATCGCTTCTGCTCATACTTAATATTTCCAATTTATCTGGAATCATACTGCAATGATAAGTGGCAGTAAATGTTAGGCAGAAGCAGACAAATAATTTGTCCTGCCTACACTTTTGGGGGATAATTTAATAAAGTTATTTTATATGTATATGCCAATATATGAGTGTATAGGATCAAATTCTATAAATGGTGCCCAGAAAAAAGGGGGATCCTCACAACTTCCACAAAAAGTCAAGCAAAAACAACACAGGTGAAAGTGAGGAGACTTCCAAATAACTGAGACAAGCAAGGAGGGAGCATCCAAGAGTTTATTTTCCAAAGTAAGCTGACCCAAAAGACCCTACATGGACCATGTTTCAGCACAATGCCTTCTTCAGAGGTGATAGCAATTCAGATAAATCAGCTTCGCAGAGTACATAAGTGGAAAAAACCATTAAAATGCTGGAGCGATATGCTAGAGGTGAAACTAGAAGCACAACCTCATGGCTATTTGCCAATTTTCTTTACTAGAGGGAAGCAAGTGTGATTCGATTCCCCTGTAGCATATCGCACCAGTGTTTTAATGTTTTTATCCACTCACATAAATGGTGCCAAAAAATTCGGTGCTGAAAAAAACTAACACCACGTGCATGAAGTTGGGTGCCATTAATAGAATAGCACTTCATGCCAGGAACCTCAACTACATTTAGGCGTGACCATTTATACCAACGATACCTTGGTATAAATCCCTGTGCCTAAATTAGGCACAGATCCCCTTTATTGCATAACAATGCACATAAATTAAAGGAACGCCCCCAATCCACCCATGACCCTCCCATGGACATCCCCCTTTTTGGACCCACTAACCAGTCAATGCCACTGAATATCAGCAGATGGCACTGCACAAATGAATTAAGCCAGAAGCCATTTATGGTTGCTTAAATAATTTTGAATATCAGTGTTAATGTTGCTCACTTTCTAGAAAATAGATCAAAAAATAAAAGGAAGAAAAGGGATGAGATATGTGGAGGGGCATAATTGAACAGGGACGACCATCTCTAAGGGCGCCCATCTCTAAGGACGGCGTCGCGAAGGGGCAGGGAAACCCGTATTATCGAAACAAGATGGGTGTCCATCTTTCGTTTCGATAATACGATCGGGGATGCACAAATCTGAACATTTAGGTCAACCTTAGAGATGGTCGACATAAATGTTGAGATCGCCGACCTTAGAGATGGGTGACCTCGGTTTTCGCCGATAATGGAAACCGAGGATGCCCATCTCAAAAATGACCAAATCCAAGGCATTTGGTCATGGGAGGAGTCAGCATTCGTAGTGCACTGGTCCCCCTGACATGCCAGGACACCAACCGGGCACCCTAGGGGGCACTGAAGTGGACTTCCTAAATTGCTCCCAAGTCCATAGCTCCCTTCCTGTCATTCCGCTGAGGGTGATCTGGAGTAGTGAGCCCTTGGGCTGCTGCCGGAGACTGACAACAGAAGGAAAACCACCTAAGCCAGAAGTGAGGTCAGACACAAACAGGCTAGAGCAGACTTGGCTTGGCAGGACTGGAACCCAAGGCTTGAGTGGACTTAGCTTGGCTGGACTGGAACCAAATGCTGGAACAGACTTGGTTTGGCTGGACTGGAACCAAATGCTGGAAGACTTCGCTTGGCTGGACTGGAACCAAATACTGGAACAGACTTGGCTTGGATGGACTGGAGCTACATGCTGGAACGGACTTGGCTGAAATGGAACCAAATCCTGGAACGGACTTGGCTTGGCTGAACTGGAACCAAATGCTGGAACAGGCTTGGATGTACTGGAGCCAAATGCTGCAATGGACTTGGTTTGGCTGAACTGGAACTAAATGCCGGAACAGACTTGGCTTGGCTGGACTAGACGTACTTCCTTAATATTTCATTGCTTTTATTAAATATAATCATATATCTAACAACAATCACCTATGCTGATTCCGGTACTCACTCATCCAAACCTTTCACTTCTCCACACATACACACTCACATACCCCTTTAAGAACAAACATTACCACATATACAATACTGATTACATCACAGCATGAAACAAAAAAGTAATAAATCAATATTTCACATAAGCTTAAGTCCATACACTTATGTCCTTTTATAGTTCATATATTCCTTTTGTTTGTTCAAAAAGATGTGCTTATTAGCACAAAAAATAAGCAGCACCCATAACAGGGATTCCTTCCGCTCCTTCTTACAACACCCTGTGCTTGCTCAGTTAGAGTGGATCAGCGCGGTTTGTCAAAGGCTTCCTGAGATCTGCATATTATTTTCAGCCTTTGAACTCCCTCTGACTCATCACTCGCTCCTCGATGCGAGACCGCATTTCGGACAAACCTTCCTCAGGAGGAACACATGTCAACCCTCTGGGTCCCGTGCTGGACTCATTATTCCTAAGGTGTTGACATGTGTTCCTCCTGAGGAAGGTTTGTCCGAAATGTGGTCTCGCATCGAGGAGCGAGTGATGAGTCAGAGGGAGTTCAAAGGCTGAAAATAGTATGCAGATCTCAGGAAGCATCTGACAAACCGCGCTGATCCACTCTAACTGAGCAAGCACAGTGTGTTGTAAGAAGGAGCGGAAGGAATCCCTGTTATGGGTGCTGCTCATTTTTTGTGCTAATAAGCACATCTTTTTGAACAAACAAAAGGAATATATGAACTATAAAAGGACATAAGTGTATGGACTTAAGCTTATGTGAAATATTGATTTATTACTTTTTTTGTTTCATGCTGTGATGTAATCAGTATTGTATACAGTATGTGGTAATGTTTGTTCTTAAAGGGGTATGTGAGTGTGTATGTGTGGAGAAGTGAAAGGTTTGGATGAGTGAGTTCCGGAATCAGCATAGGTGATTGTTGTTAGATATATGATTATATTTAATAAAAGCAATGAAATATTAAGGAAAGGAAGTACGTGTTTGTGAAAATAGGTACGAGATTTGTACTTCTTGATAGAATTGGTTTATCCCTGTTGGTATTTATAATTGGCTGGACTGGAACCAAATGCTGGAACAGACTTGGCTTGACTGAACTGGAACCGAATGCTGGAATAGACTTGGCTTGGCTGGATTGGATCCGGAAGTTTCGAGCAAGGCAGACACAAGCAGGGTAGGGCAGATGCTGAGGACTAAAAGGGGAATACAAGCAGGACGGGAACTAAAGCTGAAGACAGACAGGGCGAAGACATGCAGCAAGGGATAGAAGCTAAAGACACACAGGGCTGAAACAACAGTAAGGAGCAGAAACTAAAGACACAAAGACACACAGGGCAACTACAACCAGAAAGGAAACAGAGCTGAAGACAAACAAGGCAGATACAAACAGTAAGGAACAGGAGCTAAAGACTCACAGGGCAACTACAACCAGAAAGGAAACAGAGCTGAAGACAAAGAAGGCAGATACAAATAGTGAGGAACAGAAGCTAAAGACACACAAGAAAGGAACCCGGGGACAAGGTGAGTGTAGGTATGGAATACAGTCACAATCGTGACATTACCTCCCCCTTAAGGCTCCCCTGGTCTCCATGGAAGGTTTGGGTCTCCAGCGATATCTTCGGTGGAACCTGTTGACGAGTTTAGGTGAATGCACAGAATCCACAAAACTGGAAGTTGATAGCAGGTCTTTGGGTGGAAGACAGGGCTGGGTTTTATTCATAGAGCTGGATCTTGCATTCCGCACTAGAGCAGTACTACAAGCCATGGACAGCTGTGGCTTATCTTTGAGACCAGAAGCTCCCCTGGTAACGGGAAGGTCCTGAGCTCTATAACCCGGGTCCTGCTTTTCAGGCATGGTATGAGAATATACGTTTTGCAGAGTCCTCTTAGAACCTCCATTGGAAGGGGGGCTTAATCTTGGATGCAGTGCAGGTTTCAACCTGAAGGTATCTGGTCTGGGGTGGAACATAATCGGTGGCCAGGACAACTGCAGACGCATCAGAGTCTTGAGACTGTGAATCACTAATATCAGTCCACACGTCAGCATCTAGGTCCTGCGGTTCGTCGTCCGCACCGCAGGCAATGGTGGCGAGACAACATTCTCTGCAAGACTTGCCCCAGTCTGTGATCTCGCCTCTTCCTCAGTCTAGGGTTGGATTGTGTCTCTGTAGCCAAGGTAATCCCAGCACGATGGGTTGGACAGCTGACTGGAGGTCATATAGGGTGATCTCTTCCTTGTGGTCACCGATACACAGGCGCACCAGAACCGTTTGTGCACTTACTGTACATATCCTTGAGTACGGCCATAGACTGAGAGGAGCGGAATGTTCTTAGATAGCTCTTGTGCAGGAATGTTAAATTGGCGGACCAGGGATTCGGCTATAAAGTTTCCACCTGCCCCGGAATCCAAAAAGACCTCAGTAGGCTCCTTTCTTGGGTCCAAATCAAGCACTGCTGGTATTAATACTTGATTACACAGGAAACCAGAAGATAACCTTACTATGGTGCCTGTGATCAGACCCTGATCCAAGGGTCCGGGTTAATTTGGGCATCGGTCAGCATAATGTCCCGTATTACCGCAATACAGACATAGGTTAAGGGTTCGACGCCTCTGCTTCTCTTGCATCGAGAGTGAAGTACGACCCAATTGCATGGGCTCTACATGTTCTAAGGGAGAGGCCTCCCTAGGACTAGGATCCTGTGACGTATACCGATAACTTGGTCTCTTAATGCTTATCTTTTCTGCAGGGTATCGTTCTCAGCTCCGCTCTTGAAATTGAATGTCTATCATATTACAGAGTCCAATTAGGTCGTCTAGTCTGTTCAGGAGTTCACGTCTGGCTAACTCATCCTTAATCTGGGGTGCCAACCCCTGCCAGAAAGTCGCCACCAGACTCTCGTTGTTCCAAGCCAGTTCAGAAGCCAGAGTGTGGAATCTAATGGCATAATCGCCCAGGGTCCACGTCCCCTGCTTTAACCTCAGAAGCGCCGAAGCTGCAGATGTGACTTTCCCAGGTTCTTCAAAGACTCATTTAAACTGTTCCAGGAACCTAGGGAAATCATGAAGCACCGGGTCATGCCTCTCCCAAAGAGGAGAGGCCCATGCCAAGGCTTGACTGGACAGCAGAGAAATGATATAGGCTACTCGGGTTCTGTCGGAGGGAAAGTGTCGGAATTGAAGTTCAAAAATTATTTCTCACTGATTGAGGAGCCCTCTACAGTCTTTGGGATTACCATCATACCTTGGAGGTGCCTAAAGACGGACCCCTGATATGACCGGAACTATTGCCGGTACCAAAGGCGAAGGCACCGAAACTCAAGGCGCCACAGGTTCATGGTAGTTTATTTGCATATATCTCTGTAGCTGATCCATATGTGTAGACATTTCTTTAGAGAGTCTTTCTATATGTGGATTAAATTCATTAAAGAGGTTATAGGGTTGTGAACTCTGACTCTGAAGCTTCTGCAAAATGGATGATTCTTCCGAGCTCATGGCCTTTGCAATCTGACACGCCACTGAGGGTGCTCCGGAGTAGTGAGCCCTTGGGCTGCTGCCAGAGACCGGCAACAGCAGGAAACCACTTAAACCAGAAGCGAGGCCAGACACCAACAGGCTGGAGCGGACTTGGTTTGGCAAGACTGGAACCCAAGGCTGGAGTGGACTTGGCTTGGCTGGAACTAAATGCTGGAACAGACTTGGCTTGGCTGGACTGGAACCAAATGCTGGAACAGACTTGGCTTGGATGGACTGGATGCACAACCCAATATATGTACTCCTATTATAATTTTTTCAAAAACTTTATTATGAATAACAATTTTGTCAGTAAATATACATCCAACCCTCTATGCAAACACCGGAACTCACTCATACCAGCCTTTCACTGCCACATTCAACCCAACCACGCTCCATCTAAAGCATATCATATATAGCTACATGCTGAGTCTCTACTACATATCCAGGAGTACATACATCCTAAACAAAAGTTCTTTTAATTACATCCTTATGTCTTATGTCTCGGGAAGTAGAATGAATTGAAAGACTGAATGATATATGCAGCCATTGGAAGCCCTTGCCAAGCTGCGCTGGGACATTAAACCCAAATTCGTGAGGATACCGTGTTAGCTACGGAGTTTTCAGTAGCTGAAGGTGCACTGCTCAGTGGGACTACTCATTGCTGGGAGAGGAAAAAACTGTTTACATGGGACTATGGAGCATGTGAAAGACTTAAGGATGTAATTAAATGAACTTTTGTTTAGGATGTATTTATTTATTTATTTTTGTTACATTTGTACCCCGCGCTTTCCCACTCATGGCAGGCTCAATGCGGCGGACAATGGAGGGTTAAGTGACTTGCCCAGAGTCACAAGGAGCTGCCTGTGCTGGGAATCGAACTCATAATGTATGTACTCCTGGATATGTAGTAGAGACTCAGCATGTAGCTATATATGATATGCTTTAGATGGAGCGTGGTTGGGTTGAATGTGGCAGTGAAAGGCTGGTATGAATGAGTTCCAGTGTCTGTATAGAGGGTTGGATGTATATTTACTGACAAAATTGTTATTCATAATAAAGTTTTTGAAAAAATTATAATAGGAGTACGTATATTGGGTTGTGCATGCAGGAGTGTACTTCTAGTTAACTTATTTGATCCCCGTTGGATATATTGGATGGACTGGAGCCAAATGCTGGACCGGACTTGGCTTGGCTGAACTGGAACCAAATGCTGGAACAGACTTGGCTTGGATGGACTGGAACCAAATGCTGGAACGGACTTAGCTTGGCTGAACTGGAACAAAATGCTGGAATGGACTTGGCTTGGCTGGACTGGAACCAAATGCTGGAACAGACTTGGTTTGGCTGAACTGGAACCAAATGCTGGAACGGACTTGGCTTGGCTGGACTGGAACCGAATGCTGGAATAGACTTGGCTTGGCTGGACTGGATCCGGAAGTTTCGAGCAAGGCAGACACAAGCAGGGTAGGGCAGAAGCTGAGAACTAACAGGGGAATACAAGCAGGACAGGAACTAAAGCTGAAGACAGACAGGGCGAAGACATGCAGCAAGGGATAGAAGCTAAAGACATACAGGGCTGAAACAACAGTAAGGAGCAGAAGCTAAAGACACAAAGACACACAGGGCAACTACAACCAGAAAGGAAACAGAGCTGAAGACAAACAAGGCAGATACAAACAGTAAAGAACAGGAGCTAAAGACTCACAGGACAACTACAGCCAGAAAGGAAACAGAGCTGAAGACAAACAAGGCAGATACATTAAGGAACAGAAGCTAAAGACACACAAGAAAGGGACTAGCAGAGCTAGCACTGCAATAAGCACTCACAGATGAAAGCACATCTGAAGACCTCTGTTGTAAAGGCAAATCTGACTATTCTCAGGAGCTTAATAAAGGCAATTACAGATGAGGTCACAGGTGAGGCTTGGCAGCAGAAACACCGGAGCAGGTCTGGAGTGCTGGAACATCAGGACCGTAATGTAACCTGGAAGATGTCTGGGAAACAGGAAAAGACAGTCCACAGCAACCCCAGGGCCTGGTCACCCAGGGGCAAGGTGAGTGTAGGCATGGAATACAGTCACAATCATGACACTTCCCTTGTGTGCTGAGCCCTCCAAACCCCCCCAAAACCCACTCCCCACAACTGTATACCACTATCATAGCCCTTATGGGTGAAGGGGGGCATCTACATGTGGGTACAGTGGTTTGGGGGGGGGGGTTGGAGGGCTCAACATTTACCACCACAAGTGTAAGAGGTAGGGGGGATGGGCCTGGGTCCACCTGCCTGAAGTGCACTGCACCCACTGCTCCAGGGACCTGCATACTGCTGTGATGGAGCTAGGTATGACATTTGAAGCTAGCAAAAAATGTTTTGAATTTTTTTTGGGGTGGGAGGTGGTTGGTGACCACTGGGGGGGGGGGGGGTAAGGGGAGGTGATCCCAAATGGATAAAGTCGGCCAAATGCTCATCAGAGACGCCCCTCTTTTTTCCATTATCAGCTGAGGATGCCCATCTCTTAATCATGCCCCAGTCCCGTCTTTGCTACGGTGCCGACACGCCCCTGTGAACTTTGGTCATCCCCGCGACGGAAAGCAGTTGAGGACGCCCAAAACTGGCTTTCGATTATGCCGATTTGGGCGACCCTGAGAGAAGGACGCCCATCTCCCGATTTGTGTTAGAAGATGGGTGCCCTTCTCTTTCAAAAATTCCCCTGATAGTAAACAATAGCAACTATGTGGTTTTTATCTAGTGAGATGAGTTGAAATTATTCTCGGTCAAGCGTCTGACTACTGTACATACTGATTTTGATTAGTAACTGGTTGATGTGCATCAAAACTTCTTCACCATTCTAAACATTAGGATATTATAGAGCAACATTATCTGCTGTAGTCTGAGGTATAGAGAATTAATTTAATGTTCATGCACTATCCCAAAATCAATGCTGTTTATGAGATATTGAGGTCAAAACAAAAAGGAGGTGCAAACCCTCATGGAACCATGAGATATAGAACAAAAAAAGTGAGGAGAACGAATGAGGATACCAAAAAAATGTCTTTATTCATATAAAAAATAATAATGACCCGACATGGCCGTGTTTCGGCCCAAAGGCCTGCCTCAGGGGTCTTTATAACCTCAGGTAGTATGATGTGAAGCATGCGCTCTGAGAGAAATGATGTAGCTGGACCCTCTTGGGTCTCCTCTCCTCAAAAAGAAATTTATTCTCAAAAATTTTTTTTGTAATGACCAGGAACAAGCCTGTGATGCTCCTCTCCTAAGAGATGTTTGCAATTGCTAAATGCTATACATTTTTTTTTGTTCTATGAGATATTGAGACTATATTCATCTCCCTCAGATATGGACAACTGTGTGAAATGTCAAGAAGACCATTGGCCCAATGATAAGAGAGACACCTGTATCCCAAAACTGACAATGTTCCTGTCTTTCGAAGAGGATCTTGGAATAGCACTGACTACCAGCAGCATTTTCTTTTTTCTTATCAACACAATCATTTTTGGAATCTTCATTAATTACCGAGACACACCTATTGTGAAAGCCAATAACCGGAACATCAGCTATATCCTCCTCATCTCCCTTATGATCTGCTTTCTATGCTCCTTGATGTTCATTGGCCATCCTGAGCCCATGACCTGCATTCTACGCCACACTACCTTTGGGATGACTTTCTCTATCTCACTTTCTTCCATACTGGCAAAAACCATCACTGTGGTTATGGCCTTTCATGCAACCAAGCCTGGAAGCAAACTACGGAAATGGATGGGTTCCAGGATCTCATATACTATAATTCTTTCCTGCTCTCTTTTTCAATGTATTCTCTGTCTCATCTGGCTGTTTACTGCTCCCCCATTCCCATATCATAATATGCAATCAGAAACTGGGTCAATACTACTTGAATGTAATGAAGGGTCAGGGATTGCATTTTACTGTGTTCTAGGTTTCTTGGGATTTCTGACTGGGATAAGCTTTATCACAGCTTTCTTATCAAGAAATCTACCTGACAGTTTCAATGAGGCCAAGTGCATTACTTTCAGCATGCTGGTGTTCTGCAGTGTTTGGATTACCTTTATTCCAACATATCTGAGCACAAGAGGAAAATACATGGTAGCAGTGGAGATATTTGCCATACAAGCTTCCAGTGCTGGACTACTGGGATGTATCTTTATGCCCAAATGTTGCATGATCCTATTGAGGCCTGATATGACTAGCAGGAAATATCTAACAAAAAACAACAGAAATTAATGTTTTTCTGAAATACTGTGGAAGTTAAAGCTGTGCTAATTCAAATTTGTGGAATTATGTTTAATTCATATAGGGGCCTTTTACAAAGATACGATAGGCTCTATACGCATGCAGCATATGCCAACATGAGACTACCGCCAGGCGAGCGAGCCCCACTAGTAGTAATTTTGGATTTGGTGCTCGCCCATACCACCAGGACAAATTATTGTTGTTTTTTTCCTACTGCATGCGACATTTCCGGCATTATTTGGCAGTTGGTGCATGCCAACCGGTCACTGAGCATGTAGCACGTGCATTAAGGGCTCAGCCCATTAATAGGCACTCGCTGGTTTTAATTTTACCACAGGCCCTTTTCCCGGCCCATTGAATAAAAGTCCTTTTTACTAGATGCGGTACAAATTAGCCCGGCGTGCGCCAAAAACATGCGCTCACACTACTACAGGCCACTTTTTGCTGCAGCTTAGTAAAAGTGCCCCATAATAATTAGTGTTTAGGTTTATTTATTTATGTATGTATTTGTTGCGTTTGTATCCCACATTTTCCCACCTATTTGCAGGCTCAATGTGGCTTACATTATGCCGTAATGGCGATCGCCATTTCCGGGATGAGAAATGCAATTTGTATTGCATTAAAGTTCATAGTTGAGTAAAGTACAGAGTCAGTTAGACAATCAAATATAGAAGTAGTGCGTTAACGTTCATTAGTAACAGAGTTCATGAATCAATTATAAAGAATTTGATTTTGTCTGGTTTGGTAGAGTATCATTGTTTAATAATTAGGATGGATCATTGTGGTAAGCCTTTTTGAATAGGTTGGTTTTTAGTAGTTTTTGGAAATTTGTTAGGTCGTGCGTTGTTTTTATGACCTTTAGTAGTGCGTTCCATAGTTGGTGCTTATGTATGAGAAGCTGGATGCATATGTTGATTTATATTTGAATCCTTTGCAACTGGGGTAATGGAGATTCAGGAATGTGCGTGCTGTTCTTATCTGTTTATCTGTTCCTTAGTCTTGCTTTCACTCCTAGGATCCTAATACTCAAGAGGCCAGTATTCAAAGCGACTTAAAAGGGCAGGAGGTGCTTCTGCCCTCGGAAATCACCTGAGGCCGCCTAACACCCAATATTATCAGCACTAAACTGGACAGTGCTGCTGAATATCGCCTCTGACCGTTGCTAAAAAAATGGACAGGTCAGGGGCAGTTTGAGGGGCAGCATTAGGGAGCAGCTCAGGGTTATGCAGATACCTTTAATATTCAATGCCATCACCTGCATCATTCAGCGGCCTAATTTAGAAAAGCACAAAAGCTTTATTAAATCGGGCCACTGAGAGAAGCAGGTGCCTGCACTGAAAATTTGTCAGCACCCAATGAACTTTTTAAATGTGCTTTTATTGGTATGATACCACTCCTGGCCTTGCTCCATTCTTCCTACCCTCCCTCCCTCACCATAAGCTGCTCTGAGGGATCCCTGCAGTTATGTTCTCAGCACAGAACAAGGGGCAGGAGCGAGGGGGTTGCACTCCTTATGTCCCTAATGACCCCTGGACCGCAGAGGTAGGCCCGAGGGGGTTAATCCAGTCCTAGGTTTACCTCATTGCATGCAGGGACTTATATTCTTGCCTTTCTTAGGAAAAGCATTGGGGAAATCAGAACTACAAGGCCTTGTAGGGAGGAGTAGCCTAGTGGTTAGTGCAGTGGGCTTTGATCCTGGGGAACTGAGTTCGATTCCCACTGCAGCTCCTTATGACTCTGGGCAAGTCACTTAACCCTCCATTGCCCCTGGTACAAAATAAGTACCTGAATATATGTAAACCGCTTTGAATGTAGTTGCAAAAACCTCAGAAAGGCGATATATCAAGTCCCATTTCCCTTCCCTTGTATGCAATGGGGTAAACCCAGGAATAGATAACCCTGTTAAGTAAATCTGGATCCAGCTGGCAACCCTAAACTGATATAAGGACTCATGCTAGCATTCTGTTAAGAAAAGTAGGTGCCTAGCTTCTACAACAAAATAAACTTTGCATAGAAGCCATCCAGGTGCCTGGGCGTCCCTTTATAGAATTGCCTTCTGAGTGGAGAGAGAGAGAGAGGAAATAAAACCAGTGCTTTTTTTGTGCCGGTACGGGACGGTACGGCGTATCAGCACCTTTTTTCTGGGGCTCACCTGCTCGCTCCCTGCTGTTTGCAACCAGCCGATCCCTGCCTCGTAAAACTTTTATTTTTTCGCAAACCGGCAGACTGAAGAAAGAAAACAAACAGCAGACAGGCTTGCCTCCTTCCATCGCATCGGCCGCTTCGTTTCCCTGCATTCTCAGCGCGTCCCGCCCTCCTCTGATGTCATTTCCTTTCCTCGAGGGCGGGACGCGCTGAGAATGCAGGGAAATGAAGTGGCCGACGCGATGGAAGGAGGCAAGCCTGTCTGCTGTTTGTTTTCTTTCTTCAGTCTGCCGGTTCGTGAAAAAATAAAAGTTTACGAGGCATGGATCGGCCGGGTGCAAACAGCAGGGAGCGAGCAGGGGAGGGTGAGCAAGTGGGGCTGGGGGGTGTGTGGGCAAGTGTGGCTGGGGGTGTGTGGACAAGTGGGGCTGGGGGTGTGTGTGGGCAAGTGGGGCTGGGGGTGTGTGTGGGCAAGTAGGGCTGGGTGTGTGTGTGTGTGGGCAAGTGGGGCTGGGGGGTGTGTGTGGGGGCAAGTGGGGCTGGGGGTGGTGTGTGGGCAAGTAGGTGGGGGTATGTGTGTATGGGCAAGTGGGGCTGGGGGGCTGGGCAAATGGGGCTGGGGTTTGAATGATCTTGGGGGCAGGTGGAGGCTGGGGTGAGTCACTGGACATTGAAGGGAGGGGGAGGATAGGGGGCAAAAGAGAATCGCTGGACATGGAGGGGATTGGATAGTAGGCCAGGGGAGAGAGGAGAATGGAGAATTGCTGGACATGGATGGAAGGAGAAGGCAGGGAAGAGAGAATTGCTGGACTTGGATGGAGGGGAGGGAAGATAGGAAGGAGATCCACATGGATGGGATGGCAGGGGAGGAAGGAGAAATGCTGGAAATGGATGGAGAGGAGAGCAGAGCAGGAGATAGAGGAGAATTGCTGGACATGGATGGATGGAGGGGTTGGCGGGAGAGAGGAGAAATGCTGGACATGGAAGAAGAAAGGAGGAAAGTAAAGAAATAAATGGAAAGGAAGCCCTGGAAACAGAGTTAAGAGAACAGATAGAGAGCAGCAGAATCAGACACTTGGACCAGTATGGATAGAAAACAGTCACCAGACAACAAAGGTAGAAAAAAATTATTTTATTTTCATTTTAGTGTTTGGAATTTGTCCAATTTGAGAATTTACATCTGTTGTCTTATTTTGCACTGGGTATACTGGAGCTGTAACATCTTACAGAAATGATTTATAATGAAAAAAAATCACAAGTTATTGTTTTTCTCCTATACTAGTATATTTTCAATGATGTCTGTTTATATGCGCCATGGCTGATATAAGGGGTGTGGCTAATGTGGGTGTGGCTATCATAGGGGTGGAGCCATATGTGGTGACCCCGCCCATAATGAGTACCGGCACCTTTTTTTCTATAAAAAATGCACTGAATAAAAGACATCTAATTTGAACTTTGCCTAAAGAGTGAAATTTCCCAACCTGTTAAGTGTTATCACGAAACTTCAACTAATTCAAAAAACTTTACTTACATTGATTTTTCCAATACTGTGGAGCTTTACTGGCTTTTAGTTCAATAAAGAATGTTATTTCAGGCAGCCTGCTATTTTAGGCCAGTTATGGAATAGGTTCTGAATTAGTGAAAGTATTGGGCGAGTCTCTTTTAAGATTTTCTCTTTGTCTGCAAAATCAACTAGTTTTCTGCCCTCCTGCCATAAAGTGAGTACGTTTCTTAAGGCTGGCAAATTCTCCTTTTTCACTCTTGGCTATTTCTTTTTGGAATTTTCTTCCTTTTCATATTAGACGTGAGTTGAGTCATTATTGTTTTTTGAAAAAAGCTTTAAAACATTTTTATTTGATAAATGATAATTGTTATAGTTTCTATAGCATTTATATTATGTTGTATTAATTCTGGTTTGTTTTTATAGTGTTTACATTTGTTATATTGTATAGATTCTGGTTTGTATGTTTATTTGATTGATGATATTATCTTGTATACCGTGCTGAACCCAGTTTGGGGGATTTAGTGATATATAAGAATTGTATTGGTATTGGTATCAGTTGGAGGGCTCTATCCATTTCTCTTCAGCCTACAAATAAGGGCCAATTCTATGGCATAGGTGCTAACATTTACCTGTCCATTACTTGTGTTTAAAATAACAGCAGGTATACACATAGACACCAAAGTGCCATAATTCCACCCAAAGGGCTGTTCTGCAAATATCAGCTTATTTACATAGTGTGTATGTGAAAGTGGGGTGTATACATTTTATTTATTTATTTATTAGGATTTATTTACCATCTTTTTGAAGGAATTTACTCAAGGCAGTATACAGTAAGAATAAACCAAACATGAGCGATAATTACAGCAGTAAAAATATTCAAATAACAATACAAAGTATGGCATAGTATACTACTTACAATGTCAACACAATAAGTAATAGAACATTTTAATTGACAGTGAAGGGTGTAAGCAAAGATGGAACATATAGATAAGTAAGAGAATAAGAAGAGTTAGTAAGGCGACTAATGTAAAGAAAGTTGCACATGAGGTCAGAGAGATGATTAAATGTTTTTTCAGCTAGGGTAGGAATAAGTGAACATGTCCTGCTGCAGTATGTTAACATATAGATAGGTAAGAGAGTAAGAAGAGTTACAAAATAAGGTGATTATTTTAAGGAAATGTGCATATGAGGTTAGAAAGATGGTTGAATTTTATATCAGCTAGGGTAGGAGTGGATAAACATGTCCTGCTGCAGTATGTGCAGCCCGTGTCACTCCTTGTGTGTGAAAGTGAGCAGTGGCATAGCCATGGGTGGGCTTGGCTGGGCCAGGGCCCACCCTATTTGGATTCAGGCCCACCTAAAATTGTGGCACTCTTGCTATGGCTGGCAGAGATCCTCAAACCCCGCCAGCTGAAGATTTCCTCCTCCTCAGGCAGCCAGTGCTCTTCCAAATGGCAGCTGGCAGCACTTGCCTGGAGCTGAAACCAACACCAGCCCCTCTGCGCATGCTTAGTTTTCATGCACGCACAGCCTGCTGGCTGTGGCATCAGCTTGAGGAAAGTGCTCCTGGCTGCTGTCTGGAAGCGCGTTGACTGCCTGAGCAGGAGGAAACCTTCATCTGGCAGGGTTTGTAGATCCCCTCCTGCTCAGGTATTTAATATTTTGGACTTGCAGGTGGAGCAGCGACAGAAGCAAAGCAGAGCAGAAGGGGGCTAGGGACAGGGGGGGCATGAATTCCGTGCCCACCCACCTTAGACTCAGGCCCACCCAAAATTGTCTGTCTGGCTACGCCCCTGAGAGTGAGGCTAACAAGTTAGTTACTTCTTCCATTAAAGGCTTGGTTGAAACGTCAAGCTTTCACCTGCTTCCTGAAGTAGAGTTAGTCTTGTGTTAAGCAAAGCCTTTCAGGCAATACATTCCAGAGTGTGGGGGCTACTCCGGAGAAGGCTCAATTGTGGGTATCACATTGTGTAATGTCTTTTGGAGAGTGTATGGTTAGTGATAGTCATTGAGAGGACCTTAGTGTCCTTGGCGGTGTGTAGAGAGTCATCCTGTTCTTCAAGTACGCGGGGCCATTTCCTTTAAGGGCCTTGAAGATCAGACATTGAGTTTTATGTTTAAATCTTTTTATTCATAACAAGAGTGACAATTGCAAATACAATTCACAGGTAAAATTGAAAACTTAACATGTCTGCAATCCAACTCTAGTAAACATATAATGCATAAAAACATATTTCAAACTTCCCCCCTCCCTTCCCTCCCTATTCCCCCCTTTCCCTCCCCCCCAAAGCGTTCAGGCAATGCATCAGAAAGGCGTGGCACATTTCAACACTGTTTCACAGAGGCATTAACTATTAAGGAGACTGCTCCTGGCTGCGGGCTGTAGTGTGTCCCAGAAACGACTCCACACCAACCGCAAACGTCTGCCCTCCGGTGACTCAAGGTTTTTGATTCCCCGTCTCTCCAGTTTTAGTCTCTCAATCATTTGCACCCTCCATTGCGCCACAGCTGGGGCGGTAGACTCCCTCCAGTTCAGTAGCAATACTCTCTTTCCCTGCAGCACAGATCTCCTCAAGAAATCTTTCAGACCCGATACATGAAGATCTCCTAGTTTAAAGTCCTCAAATAAGAGCAGAGGCTGCAGGGGCACTGAGTTGTTCCAATATTTCCGAATAGCTGCTAGGATCTCTGTCCAGAAGCTTGCCACTAATGGGCAAGTCCAAAACATATGGCCCAAAGTAGCTGGATTCCTGCCACACTTTGGACACGCCCCTGTAGCTCCAAATCGCGCCTTGAATGCTCTATTAGGCGCAATATATAGTCTTAGCGCAAACCTGTATTGCAGCTCCCAGTCTCGGGAGAAGGTGGCCTTTCTCAGGATGCTTCTAAGAAATTCTGTAAACACACTCTCCGAGACCTCTACTACTAAGTCCTCTGCCCACTTCGCCGCATAGCCCGCATAGTCCAGATCTTCTGTCGTGTCCAACAAATTTCGATAGAAAAATCTCAATGGTACTGTATTTTGAGAGCCCAAGGTAAGGGCCGAGCTTAAAATATCTTGAACATCCTCGCATAAGTTCTCCCAGCCGAGCGATGCTGCATAATGCCGCACCTGGTAATAAGCAAAAGAGTCCTGAGCTGGTAATTTAAACTCCTGCTGCAGTTCTTTAAAGTCTTTTATCTTCCCCTCCTCATTTAGCAGCTGATATATATAGTGGATCCCGCACTTCTGCCAAGCGAGGAGAGTCTTTGAAGATGTGCCCACTGGGAAATCTGGGTTGTTTCTCAACGGCAAAAAAGGTGTTGCTGCGGGCGAAAAATTGTGGCGCCTGCACAACCACCTCCAAGCTGCTCTTGCTGAACTAATAAACGGATTTTTCCGAATCTCCAGCTGTGGTTTTCTGCTTGTTGTGTGTACCAGCCATCCCAGATGCTCTTCAGGGGCCAACGATGTTTCTATTGCAGTCGGTGTTAAGTCCTGGGTCCCCGCCAGCCAGTCTCGAACATGCCTCAAAACACAGGAAACTACCAAGTACCTAATATTCAGTAATCCCATTCCGCCATGAGCCTTTGGTTTTTGTATCACTGCCATCTGCAGTCTAGGGCGCCGATCCCTCCACAAAAAGCCTTGCACCATGCGATGTAATATCCGCTCTTCTCTGCGCCGCAAATACAACGGCAACATTTGAAATAGGTAGAGCCACTTAGGCGCTATCATCATGTTAAAAAGTGCTATACGGCCGACAAGTGAGATGGGATAGGCGCCCCAGAGTTGCAGTAATCGACGGGTTTCCGCCAGCAGTGGGAACACATTCATTCTATATAACTTAGCTAGATCAGTCGGGACCATAACCCCCAGGTATTTTATTTTCTCAATTGCCCATCCTAAAGGGAACCGGTCTCCCCAGCCAACCTTCAGGACATTGAGTTTTAAATTTAGCCCTGTATTGTACTGGTAGCCAATGAAGTTTTTGTAAGAATGGTGTGATGTGGTCCCATTGCTTGCAACCTTCAACGAGTCTTGCTGCAAAATTCTGAATCAATTGAAGCTGGTGCAGGCAGTGGCGTAGGAAGGGGGGGGGCGGTGGGGCGGTCCGCCCCGGGTGCACGCCACTGCAGGGGTGTCGGCTCCGCTGGTTCAGTTCTCTCTGCCCCGGAACAGGTTACTTCCTGTTCCGGGGCAGAGAGAGCAGGGAAACAGCGGAGCCGACGCAGCTCCCAGCAACGTGCACTTGGGGCGGAGCGGCCCTCCCGCCCGTCCCCTTTGGTAAGAATGCGCTCGGGGGGGGAGGGTGCACACACCAAGGAGGGGTGCGCCCTGCTGCACCTGGGGGGGGTGTGCAGCGACGAACCGCCCCGGGTGTCAGTCGCCCTCGCTACGGCACTGGGTGCAGGTCCTTCATAGTCAGACCATTGCAGTAATCCAGTCTTGATGTTATCAAGGCATGTACAACTGGGTTTAAGATTTACCTTCTCGAAGTAAGGAGAGAGGCAGTGTAGCTGTTGCAAATAGTAGAAGCAGCTCTTGAAGGTTGCTTGGATTTGGAGAATCAGAGTAAGTGTTGAATCTAATTGTATTTCAAGGTTCCTGACTTGTGATTTAAGGAGAGAGGCAGTGTAGCTGTCGCAAATAATAGAAGCAGCTCTTGAAGGTTGCTTGGATTTGGAGAATCAGGGTAAGTGTTGAATCTAATTGTATTTCAAGGTTCCTGACTTGTGATTTAAGGAGAGAGGCAGTGTAGTTGTCACAAATAGTAGAAGCAGCTCTTGAAGGTTGCTTGGATTTGGAGAATCAGAGTAAGTGTTGAATCTAATTGTATTTCAAGGTTCCTGACTTGTGATTTAAGGGGGAGTTCGTACTTCCCAAAAGAGATTTTGATGTCAGGTATGTATCCCACTTGTGTTAGAGACCCAGAGAAGCTCAGTTTTACTTGGGTTCAGGCAAAGTTTGTTGTGTTTAGCCAGGTAATCAGTTTATTCAAGGTTGTAGGTAAGTCAAGTTCAATGGGTATGAGTAGCTGCACATCATCTGCGTAGATGTAGAACTGAGTGCCCATTGACCAAATGAACTCGGTGTTATTTTGGACATTGTCTGCTGTCCTTTCCTTTGTCACCCTTGTTATTACTGTTTTGTCAGAATTTAAGAAGGCATGGGATAAGCACATGGGATCACTTTAGAAAAGGAAAAGTTAGCAGTTTCAGAAGTTGGGTAGAATGGATGGGCCATTTGGCCTTTATCTGCCATCATGTTTCTTTGTTTCTATCTGCTCATAATTCAGCCAACTAAATTTAGCTAGGAAAACTAGAAGCAAGTGCACACACGAAAATATAAGTAAAATAGAGTGCAAACAAAAGAAATCAACTGAGTTCTATGCTTCTATAGTGAAAACCATTTATTCACGGACAAACAACATAACATGTTTCATCGACAGGCTGCTTCAGGGGTTATTGAGCTATATTACTGCAGTTTGGTAAAAGGAGCCTTCTATTTGCTAAATATGCACCTATGCAGATACCAGTGACATCAACAATTACAATGCTGTGGTTGCCTGTACCATATTGATGTTGTAAGAGGGGTCTAATGAGTCAGACTTCACACCAATTTCATGCAGGCTAAGGGACCTAACACTATACTGATAAGTAATAGATAACCACTTTATTTTTGAGATGACCCATTCAAAGAATAGAGAGCTCCTGTGAACAGATCTGAACCTGCCTTAATACATATCTGGTCAATAGCAAACCCATGCTAACAGCCTTCTTAGTCTTGCCCTGGGCCAGACAGAGACACACCATGAGCATATCTCCTCCCAGCCCCACCCTCTGGAAATGTAGCTGGGGTTTTTTTGTTTGTTTGTTTTGCAGGAAAGTTGTGATTTTTATCTGTGTTGACAAGTTTATTGTTTTATCCATCATGAAGTTTTCTTTTATTTTGTATAAATACTGTACGACAAGCAAACTACTTTATAAAAATATGAAAGAAAATGTAAAGGAATAAAAAGGCAAAAAAATAAAAAGGAAAAGTACAATTGATGGAAGTTGTGTTCACTATACTGATTATAATTATTTTATTCTCACTAAGACTTTCTACATAATTAATAATTGTTGGTTAATGAATATGTAATTTCTATAAAATTATATTAAGAAGCAAAAAAATATATATTTAATGTCAGACACACAAATCTGGAGAAGGCATCCCTTTAGGTTGAATCCTTGAGGAGCAGGACTCTATAAAGAATTAACAGTGCCCTCACCAGCTGCTGAATCATAGTTAATAATACTGAGATCAATGGAACCTCAGAATGAGACTTGTGCTGTCTTTCCTCAATCTTCTTTGTGTCTTTGCACAGATTTACTGGTGTGAATTTTGAAAATTCTTGGTCATAATATTATTTTTTTCTGCACATTATTTTAAAATCCAAGATCTCTGAAACTTCCACCTTCTTACCACAATTGTAGATCAGGACAAGCAGGTATATGTTTCATAGGAAAAGCTGCTTCACAACCTGAAAGACGGCAGCAACTCTGGTCCTGATTTTCATACTTTGTTGCATCCAATGGGAGACTATTGAGATCCAATGTCCACCAATGAAATTTGGAAGCTTAAAACCAGGATACCACAAGGATGGAGACATCATGATTGGGGGAATTGTTACAATGAGAAATTTTATAATCCGAAAACCATTGTCCTATACAACTTTTCCAACATGGGATCATGATTACTAGTAAGTAGCACAGTAGCTTAGTTTCTATTGAACACACACTTATGATTTATATGTTTAGGACGATCTCTGACTTGAACTGCCAATTTGATTTGTAGCTTAATGAAGGATCTTTAGATAAGGGAGACCTTCTTGGGATTTTACATTTGCCTATCACAGTTCAATGGGATGCTCAGAATTTTCTGAAGGTTTATAGTTATAAATCGGGGTCTGTCAATAAATTAATTGCCATAACCAAAGCACACAGAGATAGGTATTCAAAATTATTTAAAAAGCCAACTTCCAGTGTAACCACTTTAGTCTATTTTTTTTATTTGGGGCTCCAAACTGCTACTTTTAGGTCAGATATCAAGATATCTTGTCTGAGTTCTATGCATAAAAAGAGGTGAGAACAGAATTATTCCCAGGGCTTAGCTTAAACACAATTGGATAATAGTGATATTAACATAAAAACATAAGCATTGCCATAATGGGACAGACCAAAGGTCCATCAAGCCCAGTATCCTGTTACCAACAGTGGCCAATCCAGGTCTCAAGTACTTAGCAAGATCCCAGAACAGTATAGCAGATTTTATGCTACTTATCCTAGAATATGCAGTGCATTTTCCCAAGTCTATCTTAGTAATGGCTTATGGACCTTTCTTTTAGGAAATTCTCCAAACCAATTTTAAACCCTGCTAACCTAACTGCTTTTATCACATTCTCTGGCAACAAATTCCAGACTTTACTCACTGAGTGAAAAAATATTTTCTCTGATTCATTTTAAATTTACTACTTAGTACCTTATTTGCACGCCTCCTAGTCTTAGTAGTTTTGGAAAGAGTAAACAAGTGATTCACATCTACCTGTTCCACTCCAATCATTATTTTTTATACCTCTGTCATATCGCCCCTCAGTCATCTCTTCTCCAAGCTGAAGAGCCCTAGCTGCCTAGCTGCTTTAGTCTTTCCTCATAGGGAAGTCGTCCCATCCCCTTTATCATTTTTGGCACCCTTCTCTGTACTTTTTCTAATTCCACTATATCTTTTTTGAGATGCGGTGACCAGAATTGCAGACAGTATTTCGAGGTACAGTTGCATCATGGAGTGATACAAAGGCATTATAACATTCTCAGTTTTGTTTTCCATTCCTTTCCCAATAATTTCCATTTGCTTTCTTAGCCACCATTCCACATTGAGCAGAGAGTTTCAACATATCATCAACAATGACACCTGGATCCTTTTCCTGGGTGGTTACTCCTAATGTGGAACCTTGCATCACGTAACTATGGTTTGGGTTCCTCTTTCCCACATGCATAACTTTGCACTTGCTCATATTAAAAGTCATCTGCCATTTGGATGCCTAGTTTCCCAATCTAGAAAGGTCCTCTTGCAACTTTTCACAATCCTCTTGTGATTTAACAACTTTGAATGACGTTGTATCATCAGCAAATTTAATTATCTCACTAGTTATTTCCAACTCTAGGTCATTTATCTGTTTAAGTAGGATAGTAAATAGCTGTCTTAACTTATATAGATAACTTATTCATTTGAGTTTAGAGCTACATATTCATCGGTCCTACTTAAATGGATAGTGTGATTGAAACAAGCGGAAAGCATATATTGCTTTTCTGTGGTTACAATCAAAGCAGTTTATATATTATATACAGGTCCTTATTTTGCACCTGGGGCAATAGAGGGTTAGTTGACTTGTTCAGAGTCACAAAGAGCTGCAGTGGGATTTAATCCCAGTTTCCCATGTTCTTAGACCATTGCACTAACCACTAGGCTACTCCTCATCAAAGCAAGTGGCTCAGTCATTTTCTTATCTTTATGCATAGGCCACCCTGTTGAATGTCAACCTTACACTGCTCAGGAAAACAGAGGATAAACTGCTCAGATGAATTCTTACTTAGCCCAAGATATGAAATGCACAAAACTAGTTACCTTGAAAATGTCATATAAGCAAATTTTGTCAACCCCATAAAAATCTGAGATTGGTATTCAAAGTGATGCAAATGGCCATAAAACATCTCCTGGTCCTTTAAATTGCTTGTATGAGGATATCCGCTGGTATTCAGGGCCATTTAGCCAGTGTCACTGAAATCACACTAACCACTAAACACAAAACTGGCTATTTTCTGGGTGGTCTGAGGGCAAAGTCAGCATCTATGTGGTTAAGGGCAGATATTCAGCACTTACCCAAATAAGGTGACCTCATAAATAGGACTGTTTAAAGACATCTAGTTATCTCCATGACCTTGTTTCATAGGTACCTTGTAGGGATCTGTACACAGAAAGTTTTCAGTTTTATTTCCTCTTTCATTTGCTTTTGAATCAAGAAAGCTCATTTAGTTCCACCAGTGTTCTGGTTGACCCCTTTTTGAAGAAACCCTCCCTAGACCCTTCAATTTCAGTAAAATTAGAGGCCTGTCCTTCCTTTCTAAAGTGATTGAGAAAACAGTTTTCTCCCAACTCCTATACCATGTGAGGCCACAAATATTTTCCATCCATGCTTTTTTGGCTTTTGTGTAGACCATGGCATGTAATGCTTTCTGACTGGTTAATGAGTGATATTTACTCTGTCCTTGATAAGGCTCAGATTATACGCTTCATCTCTTTAGATTAATCATTGGCTTTTGATCTCATGAATCACAAGCTTCTTCTTTGCTGTCTTGTGAATTATGAGCTCTCTGGAATGGTATTGAAGTGGTTCAACTCCTTTCTTAATGATTGTGCTTCTCAGTCTGTGCCTATTCTGCTCTGTCCACCCCCTTCCCTCGGGGTCACCTCTTCTTTTCAATATATTTCTTAGTCCTCTTGCCAATGTTTTTCAGAAAGAAGGTGTCTTGTTTTATTTCTATGCTGTTGACATTCTTAAGTTTGTTCTGCAAGACTGTCTTACCAATGATCTTTCCTAGATTCAACATTGACTCAATTCAATTTCTCTTTGGTTTCAATCTAATCACTTGATCTTGAATGTTTCTGAAATGGTCACCTGTTGAGTGACAGGTGCATAGGACTGTCTCTCATTTTCCCAGACTCTGTTGGTATACCCAATCACCTTAGTTGACTAATTTAAATACATTGGGGTTTACATCAACCAACACCTCTCTTTTGGACCTCAGATCTCTCATGTTATTCATATTTGCATCTGAGCATTGCAGCAGTTTAGATAAATCTGGTCTTATTTATTTATTTATTTATTTATGATATTTGTACCCCACATTAGCTTGTGAGTGACTCAGGTTCAATGTGGCTTACATAACAAACAATTAAATGAATGATACATATTAAAATGACATAAACAGATTATAAATTACAATAATGCTATAACATTGGCTTTGTAAAACAAATATAACATATGAGATGAATTAACCTGGATGCAACTGTTCTTAAGGGTAGATGGATAGAGAAGAAGATTAAATCATAATTAAGTATGTAAACAAAGAAGTGAAGATGGATAAATATGTGTACAATTAGGGCTAGATAGGATTAAGGAGGAAAGAAGTTAAATTAAATTTTATGAATTGATAATTCTTTGTTTTCTGAAAGGTTAAATTGAAAAAAAAATGAGTTATCAGTAGGTTTCTGAAGGACAGGTAATCATTTGTGCATTTAATTGTTTTTGGTAAAGAATTCCAAATTTTAGTACCTTGATATGAGAAACTGCCATTGTGAATTGTTTTATAGATTACATTCCTACAAATAGGAAAATGATGATACGGCATTATGTGGGGGTAATTCAATGGGATTGCTCATATATGATGGAGCCAGAACCATATAGAATTTGGTGAATAAAAACACAGAACTTGAAAGGTATTCTATCTTTTATTGGTAACCAGTGTAGGTTATATAGAAGTGACTTTGGCAAAGCGAGGTAATCTACTTATGAGGCGTGCAGTGGTATTTCTGCAGTGTGCAATTTTTTTGATACGGTCATTTTTAATTCCTGCATAAATGGAGTTGCAATAGTCAAATTTTGTTAGTACTAGGGATTGAACCAAAGTACGAAAGACTGATTTAGTGAAAAAAGTCTTAATCTCTTTAGTTTCTAAAGTGAATTAAAGGCACTTGAGACCACCTTAGAAACTTGAGTTTCAAGGGAAAGTGATTATTATTATTATTTATTACATTTGTATCCCACATTTTCCCACTTTTTGCAGGCTCAATGTGGCTTACATATAACCGTTAACGGTGTTACTTGATTACGGTCGAACAAATACATGGTATGAAAGAATACATATTGTGGTAGAATGAGGTACATGTATGATAGGTATAGTTGGAGGGAACTTAGAGAGGGAAAGGGGGAAGAAGAGTCAAGTAATGTCCGTTACGGTCTTTGGTTACAGTGTGTCGCAAGTGACCAGGTATTTTTATGTTGGGTCGGTGGGGTATGCTCCTCTAAACAGGTCTGTCTTTAGTGCTTTCCAAAAATTTAGGTGGTCGAGCGTAGTTTTTACTGCTTTTGGCAATGCGTTCCGTAGTTGTGCACTTAGGTAGGAAAAGCTGGATGCATAGGTGGATTTGTATTTGAGTCCTTTGCTGCTTGGGTAGTGGAGGTTTAGGTATGATCGTGCAGATTTTGTGGTGTTTCTGGTTGGTAGGCCGATGAGGTCTGTTATGTATTCCGGTGCCTCGCCTTAAATGATTTTATGAACAGTCGTGCAGATTTTGAAAGTGATACATTCTTTGATTGGTAGCCAATGCAATTTTTCTCGGAGTGGTTTGGCGCTGTCAAAACGTGTTTTTCCAAATATAAGCCTGGCTGCTGTGTTTTGGACGGTCTGAAGTTTCTTTGTGATTTGATCCTTACATCCCGCATAGATTCCATTTCAGTAATCTGTGTGGCTTAGTACCATTGACTGTACCAGCTTACGAAATATTTCCCTTTGAGTGTGTGTTCGTCTTTTATTTTTTTTTCCATGCGCGTTCCAGTTTCCTAGATTGTGTTTTTAGTTTTTTCAGTTCTTCATTGAACCACGGTATCGAGTTGTGTCTTTGTGAAGTTCTTATTTGTAAGGGTGCTATTTCATCTAGTATGTGTCTGCATCTTTTGTCCCATTCTGCGAGGTAATATGTGGATTCTGTTTGTGCTATCCAGTCGTTGTTGTATATCTGTTGCCAGAAAGTATTCGGGTCTATTTGGCCGCTCGTGGTATGAGTTGCGTGTTCTCGTGTGTGGAGAGAGCCCCTTGTTCACTATTTTAGGGATAGGTTTAGTTTGTAATGGTCAGTCCATGGTGTTTCTGTCCATCTAGTTTGTGTTATGGTTAGGTTCTGATCAGTGGACAGTTTGTATGAGATGAGGTCAAGTGTGTGACCCTTCACGTGGGTTGTTTGCATGTGTGGTCATGTATGGTCACATAGATGAATGAAGTCCTTGCAATCTCGTGCACTGGTAGAGTTTGGGTCTTCAAGGTGAAGGTTAATGTCTCCTAATACTAGTGTATTGGAGTTAGATACATATATGTTTGAAACGAAGTCCATGAAGTCCGCCTGGCTTTCTTACCAATTACACTGTGGTCTGTAGAATAGGACGCAATTTAGGTGATTGAGCAGGGTTTTATAGTGGATTCTGATTGAGGCTATTTCGAGGTGGTTTGTTATAGATTCCGCAGTGGTTTCAATCGTGAGGTGAGATCGGTATATGAGTGCTATGCCCCCTCCTCTTTTTTCTTTTCTGGTCCAGTGGATGATTTTGTATCCTGGAGGACATAGGTTTAAGATGATAGGGTCCATCTGATCATGGATCCAAGTTTCAGTGATGAAGAGTAGATCAAGTTTCTCTGACGTGATCCAGTCTGTTATTATTGTTGTTTTGTTTATTACGGATCTGGCGTTGACATAACCTATTTGAATTTTTTGGTATGGGCCTTCTACATTCGGTGTTATGTGGACTTTTGTTTAGTTGGTTTGTGTGGATTTTTTATGATCTTTCTTTTCATTTTGTTGAGGTTGTATGCTTGTTGGTTCTTTTCCTTTGTTTTGGTTTATGTCGGTTTGGTGTGATGTGGTGTGTCTGGTCAGTGTTCGGTTATTGATTAGTATGGGTATATTGTTGATTTCTGCAAGTGGGGTGGTCATTGTTAGGTGGATCAGGCATAAGGAGTAGATTGCAAGGAGCAGTTTGGTGGTGTTTATTATGATATCATTTCAGTAGTTTTTAGAAGAAGATTGTTGCTGTATTCAACGTTAGAGATTATTCTTCCGGACCCTCGTATTTACGTAGCAATCTTGTCCTCCTTAAAAGTTGAGAGACTTCCATCGTGCGACGGTAACGTTATGTCACAGGGGTGTGACTAGCAGGATCTAGCGTTCTTGGGGTAATTACAATATGCAGCGATCACTAGTCTTAGCCCAGCGTTGCGGTTCTTTATTTTCCTCTTACCTGACGAATCTTGAAGGGGGTTTAATAGACTGGAGTGGAAGTGAACCTGTCTAGTCCGTTGTAAACAAGGAAGCCATTTGGTTAATCTCTGTTTCCAGTGCCACGTACAGCCGTCATTGGCGTTCACTCAAAGCACAGCAGTAAACCTATGAGCTTGCGAACCTTGAAGGAGGTATAATAGATTGGAGTGGAAGTGAGCCTAGCTAGTCCACTGTAAGCAAGGAAGCTGTTTGATCAATTTCTGTTTCCACTGTCCCACGCAGCCGTCATTGGCGTTCACTCAGCACAGCAAGTAAACCTATGAATGCTGCTTCCACGTTGTCGTTCTTTGTTGTTTGTCTATCTGTAGCAAGTCTAGCACTATTCATGTTGGATAGGCAGTGCCTGGCACACAATATGCGCGTGGTGTCTCCCCACGCCCTTTGCCTGGCTGATCGGCGCTCTGGCTAGGCGGGCGAGCTGGGACTGAGGAGCAGACCGCCTCTGTTCCTGTTGCCGGCCACCGCTCACACCACGGTTCTGGGTGGGCAAACGATTCAGGAGGACAGGCCACCTCTGCTCCGTCGCCTCCGGCCACTCTCGACCGCAGCTCTAGTGGATGGAGCGGTCAAGTCGCGAAGGCAGGCCGCCTTCACTCCGCTGCTACCCGCTGCTCATCAGCTGCTGTTGTCCGCGGATCCGGAGGATGGAGCGGCTGAATCGGGGGGGGGGGGCAGGCCACCTCTGCTCTGCTGCTGCCCGCTGCCTGTCAGCCACTCACCGCCGCGGCTCCGGTGGATAGAGTAGGGGTGGGATGGTGGGGCAGGGCAGGCGTGGGGCGCTATCGGCCGCCCACCTTGGCTCTCTCGCTAGCACCCCATAGGGAGAGGTTCCTTTGCCTCTCCCCTCTTTTGGGGTGGTAGCGGATCTCGACTAAACGGCCGGCTCGAGCCCTCCATGCTGCACCCACCATGCACAGCCTCCACCTGGACACGGAGCTCAGTGAGGCCCGTCTTGTTCCGTCGCCATCTTGATTCCTAGTATTCCTAGTATTTTCATTGATGAGTCAAGTGGATAAGTGATGTTCTCTAATGTAAATTTGTAATGATTTATAGGGTGGTGAGGGTTAGTTACTATTAGAAACTTAGTTTTTATTCAGTATTGAGTTTTAATTTAAAATTAGATGCCCAAGCTTCTATTAATTTGATGCCTAATTTGATCAATATTGTTATTTCATACAATTCTTTAGAGAACGGTATATAAATGGTGACATCATTGACGTAAATGAATGATGAAAGACCATTTATTTTTAGCAGATTACTCAGGGGGATCATCATGATCTTGAACAGGATGGGGGACAGAGGAGAACCTTGAAGTACTCCACAATCAGGAAACCATGTTGAAGAAATTGCACCTGATTATTTGACTTGATATGATCTAGACTTTAGAAAGCCAGAGAACCATTTCAGGATAGCTCCACAGATTCCATAATAGTTGAGGATATTTAGAAGAATATTATGGTCAAAGGCACTAGTCATATCAAACTGAAGTAATAATATTTTGTTGCCAATACTCAGTTGTCTTCTGAAGTTGGCTAAGAGGGTAGTAAGAAAAGTTTCAGTACTACAAGAGGGTCTAAAACCAGATTGTGAGCTGTGCAAGATGGAATGGAGTTGTCATGCAACAATTAATATTCCATTAGTTGTTGCATGACAAGTCCTTCCATAACTTTAACTAATAGAGGAATTGAGGCCATTAGGCTATAATTGGAGACTATAATTAAGCTTGCTTGGGTATTCTTTGGTATGGAAGTCAAGATAATATTGCCATTTTGAAAGGGGAACAGACCCTGAGATAGCATCAGAGTAAGATCTGAGTGTAGATAACAGATGACTAGATTAGGTGCTGATCCGAGTAGGTAACTAGGGCATGTGTCAAGTAGGCATTATGATTTTGCATATTTGAGTAGGGTGTGCCTGACCTGATCAATAGTAACTGAGTGTAAAGCGGACCAAAATATGTCTGCATGAGAACAAGATGGTAATTGATCCTGAATACTGAGGAAGTAATCAATTGATGTAAAAGAGTTGTTTAGCTCTAGTCTGATTTTAGTTATTTTCTGTTCGAAATATGCCACCAATTGGTCTGTGGTTGGAATTGGTTCTTTTGCAGTTGATACAGGTTGAGTGTTCAATATACTATTTACTAAGGAGTAGAGTTTCCTTGGATTGACTTTTGTATCACATATGAGCTTGGAGTAGTAGGAAGTTTTTGCTTTGATAATCATGTTTTTGTATATTTTTAGGAGTTTTTTCCAATTAATCCATTGTTCAGTGGATTTATTGTTGGCCCAAATTATTTCTTGTTTCCTGCAATTGTGTTTCATTGTAGAAGATCTTTGTTAAACCATAGGGATCATTTTTTAGGACAAGATTTGTTTGTTATAGGTGCAAGTTCATCAAGAACTGTTTAACTAATATCATTCCACTAATGGATGAAATTAGTAGATGAGTTTGAGCTGAATAATTTGCTGAATAGTTCATTAGACCAGAAGTTGAGAGGATCAATTTTGCCTCTAGTTTTGAAGAAATGTAACATATTCATAGATTTTGATTAATGGTTAATTTATTTCCATTTTAGTTTAAAAGAGAGGCTATAGTGATCTGACCAGGGTACTGGAGTCCACTGTGATTCAGATATGAAAAAGTTGATTCTCAGATCAAGTTTTATTCAAGATTTACTATCCCACCCATCAAGAAGCATGTCTAGGCAGTTTACAATCTAAATACATAAGAAAGAAAAAACAATAATAAAATATGAGGAAGGAAGGGTGAGATAGAACTACAATTTTGATAGGATAGAAGAAGAGGGGGTAAGAAAGGGAAGGGTTAATCTAGTCTGCCAGGTCCAACAGGCTCAACCTCCATGGATTGCAATGAAGAGGCTAGGAGTACACATTGGAGAAAAGTAAAGTTTTGAGATTTGTTTTAAAGTTTTGAAGAGATGTCTAGTGCCGGAGGGGCTTAGGTAGTTTATTCAATATTCAAGGCCTTGAACCGAAAAAATAGCCTTCAAAGTGTGTTGATGAATTATTTCTTGGAACGATGGTACTGCCAATAGGTTTTGGAATGATCTCAGTGTTTTAGAGTTTGAAAATGGGGATAGCATACAAGAGAGATGTGAGTGGTTCACCTAAAAGATGGGTTTTATAGACTAAAAATAGAATCTTATAGATGAAATGGTGGGGTAAAAGGAGACAATAAGCCCCTTTCAGGAGAAGGGTAACATGATCAAATTTATTTTTTCCAGTAATGAGTTTGATAGCGGTATTTTGAACAATTTGTAAGCGCCTAATATGAGTGGTTTTGAGGCCCATGAAGAGTGAGTCACAGTAATCAAGTATGCTAATGACAATGGAGTGAATAAGTATATTTAATGCTGGGGGATCAATAAGAGGGTGAATTGGGCAAATTTGCTGAAATCTATAGAAACAATTCATAATTACATTAGTAATTTTGGCCAAAAGGAAAGCAATTAATCTAGAATGACTGCTAAAATTTTAATACTTGGTAGTTAAGGAATAATGGTTGCTCAATTCACTCTCCAAAAAAAATCACTCTTGTAACAAAATCGGGAGTCTCGATTCGGGATTCCCCACCTCCCGTCCACCCACTGTCACCAAAGTCACTGCTTCCCTCCCTCCCTCCTGCTGTCACCCAAGCCGCTGTCACTTCCACTCCAGTCTATTAAACCTTCTTGGGCAGCTCTTTTTCCCTTCTCCACCCCCCCCACCCCCTGATTCAGTGAAACATTTCTCAATTCAATACGATTTGATTTGTTCAAAAAAATTGGTTTTTCGATTCAATTTGATTTGATTTAACTAGATTGAAATAGTGAGGCCCACATGCTAATATTATAACACAAAGGTAAAAAAAATAGGCAGCAGCAATTGAACAAAAGCAAATTTTAATGTGAGCACGCCATGCTGTGTTACATCATGTGAAAAGTGAAGTCTGGTCAAGTCCTACATCTTCCAGTTTTTATTAAGAAAAATAATTTTGTCCACTTTGGCTGCCTTCAGACAACTGCGTCTTGCAGCTATAATTTGTCCAGCAGCAGAAAAACATGTTCAAAAACAGAATAATCCATTTGTGCATCTAAAAGGTTAACTTCTACAAAACAGATGAATATGTGATTCCATGTGCCCCTATGAAAGGATAGTTTAATTCTACTTCCATTTAATTTCAATATATTCTATCACCTTTATAACACCAGGCTTCCCAAGGTAGATTACAACAACAGTTAAGATGAACCCATCAGGAAACTCGATATCCTTACTGAAATCTGAACATCTGTATTGCATAGAACAGTGAAGAAAATTGTGCATAACCAACAGAGTTTATAATTGCGGTTTCTACCGGCAAGAATAATTTTTGAAGCTATTTTAGTAATACTTAATTGTTATTTCTTTTCTCCTCCAGCTTTTAAAGCACTGCCTATCCAACTGAAACAGCTTTAGGCTTGTTACAGATAGGCCAACAATAAAAAATGACAATGTGGATGCAGCAGCTCATAAGTTTGCTTCCTTTGTTCTGAGTGAAGGCAATGATGGCTGCGCGGGGGAGTGGAAACAGATTAAACAAATTGGCTTCCTTGCTTACAGTGAACTAGATAGAGCTACCCAAGGAGGTTTATTAGACTAGAAGTGAGCCTTTCTCCCTTCTTTCACCCCCCCCCCCCATCTTACATCTTTCACCCGCTCTCTTCCGTCCACATGGTCATTTTCACTGCCCTGAAGTGTTCTCTCTCTGGTACTGGCGATTCACATAGTCAGCCTTCTACCAGTGTCAGCGCCTCTTCTCAGGCGTGTCTCGCCTAGTGTAATGCAACTTCCTGTTTTCTGCAGAGGTGGGACATGCCTGAGGAGAGGCCCCAACGCTGGAAGAAGGCTATCCAGCTTATTTTCAAAAGAGAAACACGCCCATATTTCGACCCAAATTGGGAGATAGGCGTCTTTCTCCCATGGGTGCCCAAATCGGTATAATCGAAAGCCGATTTTGGGCGTCTTCAACTGCACTCTGTCGCAGGAATGAACAAAGTTGACAGGGGCGTGTTGGAGGCGTGGTGAAGGCGGGTCTGGGGCGTGGTTATCGGCCGAGGAGAGATGGGCGTCCTCGGCCGATAATCGAAAAAAGAAAGGCATTTTTAGCGCAATTTTGGGTCACTTTTTTTGGACCCTTTTTTTCTCGAACAAGTCCCCAAAAAGTGGCCCAAGTGCCCAGATGACCACCGGAGGGAATTGGGGATGACCTCCTCGGACTCCCCCAGTGGTCACTAACCCCCTGCCACCAAAAAAAACCCACTTGAAAAACCTTTTTTGCCAGTCTCTATGCCAGCCTCAAATGCCGTACCCACCTCCATGACAGCAGAATGTGTTCTATCCAGTGACAGCCTTTCCCTGGTTCTGATGTGGCTCTCGGGTGAGTGTGACACTTTTTCTGTTATGTGCACTGCAGAGTCACATCAGCAATGCATTGTTGTGGGTGTAGGGTATTGGGATCCGTGATTCCACTACCTTGTGTTAAATGCTCACGATGTTGGTAGGTGGTAGGCTCTACTCCCATGGTGCTTTTCCCCCTGCCTACTGGGTCAGAGTGTGCCCTGTTTTGTTTCTGGTAGTCCATGAGGTAGTGGCTATTTTTGTAAGCCAGTTTTAGATCCCTTTCATGTGTTAGCCACGTTACAGAACCTAGTTCTTACCTTGAATGTTGCTGAAAGAGGGCATTGTACAGCATTCTGCCAGCTCTGACCTACTGCTAATCTCAGTACCAGGGAGACTCGTTGCCAGTGGGGCACAACCTCTGATCTGCAGTTAACTGTGAGTAAACGTGCTTATTCCAATAAAGGATGTTTTTGGAGTGATTAGTCTTCAGGTGTCAACTGGTGTGCCAATGTTATACAGCAGCAACAAGTCCTACAGGCCTGCGTGTATGCAGGTCCCTGGAGCACTTTTAGTGGGTACTGCAGTGCACTTCAGGCAGGCGGACCCAGACCCATCCCCCTCCCACCTGTAACACTTGTGCTGGTAAATGGGAGCCCTCCAAAACCCACTGTACCCTAAGAGCTAAGGTAGTGTTGTACATTTGTGGGTAGTGGATTTTGGGGGAGGGGATTGGGGGCTCTGCACCCGTGGTAAGGAAGCTATGCATGTGGGAGCAGTTTCCGAAGTCCACTGCACTGACCTCTAGGGTGCCCAGTTGGTGTCCTGGCATGTCAGGGGGGCCAGTGTACTACGAATCCTGGCCCCTCCCACGACCAAATGGCTTGGATTAGACGTTTGTGAGCTGGGCGATTTTAGTTTCCATTATCGCTAAAAAAAACAAACGTCCAGTTCACAAACGACTAAATCCATGGCATTTGGTCCGTACAAACCATATTTTCGAAACGAAAGATGGACACCCATTTTTTTTGAAAATACGGTCTGGTCCGCCCCTTCACGTACCTGTTTTTGGAAATAGACGCCCATGGAGATGGGCGTTCGCGTTCGATTATGCCCCTCCACGTCAATCACCGGTGCCAGAGGAAGAACGCTTCAGGCCAGTAAAAATGATCATGCGGACGGGAGAGATCAGGTGAAAGATGTAAGACTCGGGGGGGGGGGAGGTGGAGAAGGGAGAAAGAGCTGCCCAATAGACTGGAGTGGAAGTGACAGCGGCTTGGGTGACAGCAGGAGGGAGGGAGGGAAGCAGTGACTTGGGTGACAGCAGGCGGGCGGGAGGTGGGGAAATCCCGAATCGAGACTCCTGATTGTTTTACAAAACAAATTGATTTGACCAAAACAAAATCGATAAATCGATTTGAATCATGAATTGGACAGCACTACTGCCTTTCCATATAGCAGTGCTTATTATATTTATTTTTTCAAGCTCTGCAGCTGGCTTTTAAGAACACACACTGTGTGTTCCACAGCTTTCTTTCAATCTTTAAGTGAGCTTGTCTGATCTTCATTGTCGTTACAGTTATTATGTTGAAAACTATTTCGACTACCTGGCCTTTGTTTCTGCTGTGAAGGAGATTAACAATAGCTCAGAGCTCTTACCCAATATCACACTAGGGTTTCATCTTTATGAATCTTATCTCAATCCACTCCTTGTGTTTGGGGATGCCATAAGTATATTTACTGGTATGGACACCTGGGTTCCTAATTACCGCTGCAAAACATCTGGCACGCTGGCCGCTATCATTGAAGGCCTTACATCAGATAAATCAAGTCAGATGTCCAGTATCTTCAGGATGTACCACTATCCACAGGTAAAGGAACTGTTCTGTTTTCTTTTACTGTATAATTTATTAAGAAAGAGTAAAGGATATGGAATGATGTGATGTTTCAGTTTGAATTACAAAGGGGAGTGGGCAGTGTAACTAACTGCATTTAAGTCTTCTTTTCAGTACCTACATGGGGGCCCTTTTACTAAGCTGTGTTACAAAGTGGTGTTAGCATGCTCTTGCATGGGTTTTTCCTGCGTTCTAAGGACATGAAATTGGGTGGCGGAGCAGGTGGGGGGAAGAGGGGGTGGTGGTTGGGAGGCGAGGATAGGGGAGGGCAGACTTATATGGTCTGTACCAGAGCCGGTGATGGGAGGCGGGACTGGTGGTTGGGAGGCGGGAAATACTGCTGGGCAGACTTATATGGTCTGTGCCCTGAAAAGGACAGGTACAAATTCAAGGTAAGGTATACACATATGAGTTTGTCTTGGGCAGACTGGATGGACCATGCAGGTCTTTTTCTGCCGTCATCTACTATGTTACTATGTTTACCACAGGTGTAAAAATGGTCTTTTTCTAACTTTTGCATTAATGCTGCCATTAATATGCACCCCAAATGCTAAACCAAAGATAAGATTCCACTGATGAGGAAAAATAGCACCTTACTCAAACATACAAACATTTTTTAACATTTTATTTGTATGTTTATATGTGTATGTGGCTTTAAATTTTTTTGAAGAGAGCCCTCAGATCAACCACCACTTTTAAGGCGAACTCATTTCTCTCTGCCCGGTGGAATAGCACCTCTTTCATCAGGCAATCTCTTTTAAATAAACATATGTGCTATTACACCAACATAACAGTGCTCTAAAGTGCAGTGTGCTCCAAAGTATAACATAACTAAAAATACTGAAACGAGAACTTATCTTTGCTTGTTGTTTGTTCCCGTTATCATTGATTCTTTAATTCTTCCTTGTCTCACTGTTGTTCTTACAACCCTTGCCACTCTCGGTCCATGACGATCAATACTCCAAAAGATGGAGTCTGTGAGGCTTCTCCTAGTAGCGCCCGACGCCGCGGGTTTCACTGTTTTCTTCAGGGACTTGGGTTAAACGCCCAACGCTGCTGTTCTAAGATAAACTTATTTCATGACTGAGTGCATTGGAGGCTATGGCGACTATGCCTCAGTCATGAAATAAGTTCATCTTAGAACAGCAGCGTTGGGCGTTTAACCCAAGTCCCTGAAGAAAACAGTGAAACCCGCGGCATCGGGCACTACTAGGGGAAGCCTCACAGACTCCATCTTTTGGAGTATTGATCGTCATGGACTGAGAGTGGCAAGGGTTGTAAGAACAACATTGAGACAAGGAAGAATTAAAGAATCAATGATAACGGGAACAAACAACGAGCAAAGATAAGTTCTCGTTTCAGTATTTTTAGTTATGTTATACTTTGGAGCACACTGCACTTTAGAGCACTGTTATGTTGGTGTAATAGCACATGTTTATTTAAAAGAGATTGCCCGATGAAAGAGGTGCTATTCCACCAGGCAGAGAGAAATGAGTTTGCCTTAAAAGTGGTAGTTGATCTGAGGGCTCTCTTCAAAAAAATTTAAAGCCACATACACATACACATATAAACATACAAATAAAATGTTAAAAAATATTTGTATGTTTGAGTAAGGTGCTATTTTTCCTCATCAGTGGAATCTTATCTTTGGTTTAGCATTTGGGGTTAATTTATAATACCAAAGATCCGAGGGAATTTCAGTGTTTATTTGCCATTAATATGCAGCCATTAAAAAAAAATTAGGCGGTAAGAGCTCATACACTATTCCTGTGCTAATCAGTAAGGAGAGAATTCAAAAAATGGCACTGAAAATTTGGTGCTGATAAAATTGAGCACTACAAGGAACACACCCTTTATAGAATAGCATTTGGCATGGATCCTGCACCTAACTTTTGGGCACTGTACTTATGCCTGCTAAAAGCAGGAGTAAATGCTGATGCCCAGCTGAGGCAAGCTTCATGCAAAGTTTGCAAATCCGCATGCAACTTTTAGGAATGCCCCTGGCCATACCCTCTTGTTATGATTCTGCTGGATAGGCAGGGGAAGGTTTGGGACTCACTCTTGATTGGCTTGTCAGGGGCTGAGGCAGCAGACATCAGAAGCTTGATCCATTTAAGCCTGCCTTTCCCCTGCAATCATTGCTTTGGCATTGATTGCCTTGCTGAAGCCAGCCTGTGTTTGGGCGCTTGTGTTGCGTGGGAGTTTAGCCTTTCTCCTCATGCTTGCTGTTTCTTTGTGTGTGTGCGCTGGGTATTCCCAGCATGAGCCTGATTGCCTCACTTCCCCCACCTGGTTTGCTTCTTTTGCTCTAACCTTGTGCTGTCTGGGGTAAGCTGTTGCCTTGAATCATTTCAGTTTATTTGTTTAGCTTTCTCTCCTTCAGCGTTCCCTTGCTTGTGCTGAGCTGCTGCTCTGCTCCCTGTGGTTCTGCATTCCCTTGTCCTTCTATTTTTGCTCCCATTTGTTCAGTTCTCTTTTGTTTGCTGTAGCTGTCTCCTGTGTGTGGAGAGCAGCCTTCCTGTTCTGGTCTGCCAGTGTCAAGGCAGCTTCCTCTGTTTGTTTACTCTCCCCTTATCTTGGCTGCAGAGTGCTCTGCCCTGTTCTTTCCCTTTAGCAGCTCCTTTTTTTTCCCTTTGGGGTTGTGGGGCCAGTTTGTGTATTCCTTAGATAGTTCTCCCATTTCCTTTGTGTGCTGTGTTGTTTCAGCCTCGAGTATATCCCTATAGTTGGTTTCCTTTTTCCCTGAGTGCTGTGCTGTTTAAGCCTACAGTGTTTCTTTCTGGGGCTTCTTGTATTCTTGTTCGCCTGTGGCACAGCTTTGTTTTCCCATAGAGGCTTCTGCCTCTCACCCTTTTCTCTATGGCATTACCCTGCACTGTGTGTGCTGCAGTTCCATGTGGAACCCTTGTTATTCTTTCTCCCATTCCCAGAGTGTGACTCTCTGTCGGCCATGAGGCCCGCTTGCTTGGTCTCTGCGTGAGTGGGTTCCCAATAAGCTGTGAGGCCCGCCTGAATGCTCTATCTTCCCCTTTCTGGTGGTGCCTGTTGGTTATTGTGAGTGTGTGGGGTTTCGTGGCTGGGGTGGTGCATAGGGCCTGTTCGGTCCAACCTAGGCCTTGGCCTAAATTCTATACTAGGCCTCGGCCTGGGCTCAAGGGCTCACGTCCAGAATAACACCTCTTTTCAGATTCATGTTATTGAAGTTAGGTGCCATGCTTTATAGAATAGTGCACCAATTAATACTGCCAATTAATATACATAATTAGCTGTTAGACCCCAATTATTGATGTTTCTGAGCTCATAAGTCAATTTATTTTCACAGCATCTCCAATGTACACAAAACGTTGGCTGTGGATATTTGGGCATGACATAGAAAATCTGGGTATTAGTGCACCAGAATGGAGCTGTGCAAACTGATTAGCAGAGGAATACCCACTATCCACTTCACAGACATGCCTCCGCAAAGAAATAATAATAAAAATATTTTTTACTGCATGTTGATAATCTAGACAAATCTGAACTATCTGGAGGTTAGATAGTGTCTAGAGCTCCTTCCTTATTCTCAACTGTAAAACCTCCTTCAGATAAATTTTAAGATGTTATAAGGGAGCCAAAAAAAGTATAATTGCGAAATTTAAAAACCTCAAATTTCAGGACCTAGACATATTCTCTAAAGACTCCATTCATAAATGAATAGCTAGATAATCCTTGGTAACTGCAGAAACAACTGATAGAGTAGAAGTCATCTGAGATTCCATCTTGTCTAACAGTTTTTCAAATATTTTCAGTCTAGACTATTGGTCATTAAATTTTGCAACAGTTTCCACTGTAAACTTTGCAAAGGAAGACAAATTTTCCTGCAGGAATTTCTCTATTCTATGAATTGCTATCAGCAAATATTTAGTGAAACTTCCTGCTGATTGATTTCAACAAAGGAAATAGAAGTAGATTCAAAATAGAAACTGATGAAGGTACCTTAACCTGGGCAGTCTGTCCAATCTCCTTACCAGGAATTGAGAGAGGGAACTCCTTGTGGGGTCAGACATGTAAGGTGTGCAGCATTGTGTCCTCTAATAACGCCGTCCAACTCTTGCAAAATAGCAGGTTTGGCCCCCCAGAAAAAAAGGGAGAATTCAGAAGTAGAAGGCAAACTCACAGGCATTGATGGTATAGCCAGCATTGCAACTCGAACGTGCTGGTCCATAAGTCTTTTCTTAGCAGCAAGTTGTAGAGTCTTGTCTTTATCCCCTTTCCATTGCCCATTGGAGGGTAGCAGAATGACATGATCCTCTCATTCCATGGGCTCAGAAGGGGCTACAAAGGGGATGGACCTGCCCCTTTAATCATACCCCATTGCACATGCACCAACAGGCGCATGCCACGGGCTGCGGGTCGCAGCAAGGATGCTGAGATATACCCGTGATGCAGGACCCCACACTGGAGCAAGCTGGAACAGGCATTCACCTCAATGCCTGATGTCAGAAGGCAGTGGATAACGCAGTCTCACAGGTTATCCCTAATTAAGGTTCCTCACATTTTAACCTATTTTAATGAAATTTAGGGGCTTATTTTTGAAAGAGAAAAACATTTAAAAAGTGTTATAAAGCAGCATTTGTATGAAAATCTTCTCACGTTCAAATCGGTATTTTTGAAACCTGTCTTGCAGATGTTTATCTATGCGATTTATCGGCAGTGAGTCCAAATCACAAGGGGGCATATCAGGGCATTTCAGAGGTGGTTTTAGGGCAGGCTTATGGCATGCCTAACACTTGAACGTTTTACAGCCTTAATAGAATAAAACAAAAACGTCCAGGGCAAAAATCCAAATGCTTTGAACTAGACCTGTTGTTAAAACAAATAAGGCACAAAAAGATGCCCTAAATGGCCAGATGACCACTGGAGGGAATCAGGGATAACCCCCCCCCCCCTTACTCCCCCAGTGATCACTAACCCCCTCCCATCCACCCAAAATTGTGACTAAAAGTATTACTTACCAGCCTCTATGACAGCCTCAGATGTTATAGCCAGGTCTATTAGGGTAGCATGCAGGTCTCTGGAGTAGTGTAGTGGTTAATGCAGTGCACTGTAGACAGGAGGACCAAGGCCCATACCTCTCCTTACCTGTTACACTTGTGGTGGAATCTGTGAGCCCTCCAAAACTCAACAGAAATCTACTGTATCCACATAAAGGAGCCTCCTTCACTCATGAGGGCTGTTATAGTGGTGTACAGTTGGGGGTAGTGTGTTTTATGTGGCTCAGCAGACAAGATAAGGGAGCAACAGTGAGATGTGTACCTGGGAACATTTATATGAAGTCCACTGCAGTGCCCCCTAGGGTGCCCCATTGCTCTCCTGGGACATCTGAGGACCAGTCTACTAAAAATGCTGGCCCCCTTCCACATCCCAATGGCTTGATTTTCTACGTTTTTCACGTACTTTTTTTTTTTCCCGAAAATGGCCTAAAAAGATAAAAGCACAAAGTACAAAACCTTGTTACAAAGTATTTTTGATTAGAAAAAAAAAAAGATAGACATTTTGCTTTTTTGAAAATGCCCATATTTCCTATTTGGATTTGAGACGTTTTTCGCAAAACATCTAAAGTCTGACTTAGATGACATATCAAAAATGCCCCTCTACAAATCCTAAGCTTTCTGCTGAAAAATCACCTAAATGTAGGAACTGAAGAGTTATGCTAGCCTTAGCTCTCAGTAAAATACAGGCCAAATCAGGGGCGTAGCTACGGGTGGGCCTGGGTGGGCCCAGGCCCACCCAATTTCAGCTCTGGCCCGCCCACTCCCATTGCTCCCATTGCCGGCCACTGCTGCTTTTCCTGTTGAGCAGCAGGGCCGGCGCTACAAAAAGAAGAAGCGCTCAGCTGATTGAGCTGAGCGCCGCCGCCGCCAACATTAACAACGAGAAAAAAATGTTTAAAAAAAAAGCGCAGCACCATAGGCAGCCTCGAAGCATTGGCTGCTGGCTCTGCAGGCTCCTCCCATCTCTTACGTCACTGCCCCTGGAGCGAAGCAGGGGCAGTGACGTAAGAGACGGGAGGAGCCTGCAGAGCCAGCAGCCAATGCTTCGAGGCTGCTTGCGGTGCCGCGCTTTTTTTTTTTTAGACATTTTTTTCTCGTCTTTAGCGTTGGTGGCGGCGCTCAGCTCAATCAGCTGAGCGCTTCTTCTTTTTGTAGCTGGGGCTGGCGGGCCTGAATCGGGTGGGCCTGAATCGGATGGCAGGATGGGGACTGGGGAGAAAGAGGGGAAACGGATGGCAGGATGGGGACTGGGGAGAAAGAGGGAAAATGGAAGGATGGGGAGAGAAAGAGGGAAAACGGATGGCAGGATGGGGACTGGGGAGAAAGAGGGAAAACGGATGGCAGGATGGGGACTGGGGAGAAAGAGGGAAAACGGAAGGATGGGGAGAGAAAGAGGGAAAACGGATGGCAGGATGGGGACTGGGGAGAAAGAAGGAAAACGGAAGGATGGGGAAGAAAGAGGGAAAACAGAAGGCAGGATGGGGACTGGGGAGAAAGAGGGAAAACGGAAGGATGGGGAGAGAAAGAGGGAAAACGGATGGCAGGATGGGGACTGGGGAGAAAGAGGGAAAACAGAAGGATGGGGAGAGAAAGAGGGAAAACAGATAGGAGGATGGCAGAGAAAGAGGGAAAACGGAAGGATGGGGAAGAAAGAGGGAAAACAGATGGCAGGATGGGGACTGGGGAGAAAGAGGGAAAACGGAAGGATGGGGACTGGGGAGAAAGAGGGAAAACAGAAGGATGGGGACTGGGGAGAAAGGGGGAAAACGGAAGGATGGGGAGAGAAAGAGGGAAAACGGATGGCAGGATGGGGACTGGGGAGAAAGAGGGAAAACAGAAGGATGGGGAGAGAAAGAGGGAAAACGGATGGCAGGATGGGGACTGGGGAGAAAGAGGGAAAACAGAAGGATGGGGAGAGAAAGAGGGAAAACAGATAGGAGGATGGCAGAGAAAGAGGGAAAACGGAAGGATGGGGAAGAAAGAGGGAAAACAGATGGCAGGATGGGGACTGGGGAGAAAGAGGGAAAACGGATGGCAGGATGGGGACTGGGGAGAAAGAGGGAAAGAAGGATGGGGACTGGGGAGAAAGAGGGAAAACAGAAGGATGGGGAGAGAAAGAGGGAAAACGGATGGCAGGATGGGGACTGGGGAGAAAGAGGGAAAACAGAAGGATGGGGAGAGAAAGAGGGAAAACAGATAGGAGGATGGCAGAGAAAGAGGGAAAACGGAAGGATGGGGAGAGAAAGAGGGAAAACAGATGGGAGGATGGCAGAGAAAGAGGGAAAATGGAAGGATGGGGAGAGAAAGAGGGAAAACAGATGGGAGGATGGCAGAGAAAGAGGGAAAACGGAGGATGGGGAGAGAAAGGGGGAAAACAGATGGGAGGATGGCAGAGAAAGAGGGAAAACGGAGGATGGGGAGAGAAAGAGGGAAAACAGATGGGAGGATGGGGACTGGGGAGAAAGAGGGAAAATGGAAGGATGGGGAGAGAAAGAGGGAAAACGGATGGCAGGATGGGGACTGGGGAGAAAGAGGGAAAACGGATGGCAGGATGGGGACTGGGGAGAAAGAGGGAAAACGGAAGGATGGGGAGAGAAAGAGGGAAAACAGATGGGAGGATGGGGACTGGGGAGAAAGAGGGAAAACGGAAGGATGGGGAGAGAAAGAGGGTAAACAGATGGGAGGATGGCAGAGAAAGAGGGAAAACGGATGGATAGGAAGAGAGACACTGGATGGAAGGATGGGGAGAGAAAGAGGGGAGATGGATGAAAGGATTCAGAGAGAAAGGGGCGAGACTGGAAGGATGTGGAGAGAGAAGGGACACTGAACAGAAAAGGGTAGAGAGATAGACACTGGTTAGAAGGAGGGAGAGAGAGACATTAGATGGAAGGATCAGGAGAGAGGGTAGATGGGTGGAAGGATGGGGAGAGAAAGAGGGAAGACGCTGGATGGAAGGGTAGGGAGAAAGAGGTGACACTGGATGGAAGGATGCAGAAAGAAAGAGGGGAGACTACTGGAAGGATGGGGAGAGAGAGGGGAGACACTGGAAGGATGGGGAGAGAAAGAAGAGAGCTGCTGGATGGAAAAGGAGAGTAGTGAAAGACTGGAGAATAAGAGGAAGGGGCATGGGGAGAACAAGGGTGAGAAAAAGATGAAAAGCCATAAGTAGATGAAGGAAATTAAAGAATGGATAGTAAGAATGAATTAAATCTGGACAGAGAGAGAGAGGCAGAAAAATATTGAAGAAAGCAAAGAAAAAGGAGAGAAAAATGACAAATGGCCAGGAAACCCTGGCAGAAGAGTTAAGCGAAAACGAAGGAAAGCAGAATCTAGAGACTGGGAGCAACACAATGAGAAAAAGTAAATGGCCATACAACAAAGGTAAAGAAAATAATTTTATTTTAAATTTAGGATAAAGTAATATGGTGTTAATAAAGTTTCAGAGACCAATACTTCCTTCCTTAGGTCAGGAGAGGATACCGTAACAGCATTATACTGACCTGAGGCAGGAGGTTTTGGCCTCTGAAAGCTCACTGAAAAGGATTAGGCTATTAAATAAATTGTCTGAAATCGGATGCACTGAAAAGCAGCACTTTACCCTGTGTGACAGATGTATCTGAGTGTGACTACATTTTGCTGGGGGAGGGGGGTAGAGAGAAAATTTTGTGCCCACCCACTTTGGGTTCAGGCCCACCCAAAATTGGCAGTCTGGCTATGCCACTGGGCCAAATAAGAGCTAGGCCTCTTAAAATCAAAATCATCTCTGATACAAAATATATTTTACTGCAGCTCAAGCTGAAATGAGCTCCCAGAGAGCTAGGCTTTTAAAAATCAGAGATCACCTTTGACACAGTTATATTTCACTGTAGCAAGTGCTGAGCTGGCAAGGGAGGGTGCATTTGCTCTTGTCCACAATCCTGAGACTGGCACCTACAAGACGTCATGAGCAAGATTGCTATGGTTATGTACAGATAGTACTGGGTCAACTGCACCCCGGGTGAGAACATCCAAAGGAGGGGGCTAGGGGAAAGTTTGGGGAAAATGCAAAGTTATCTAACAAGATGCGCTCTGAGCATATCTTGTTTATACTTAGAGCTTGATAATATGTGAAGTCATTTTGATCAACTGATAAGGGCCAAGAACCCGGGTGACAACGCTAGGGTCCATTGAAATGAATAGTGTGAAAATAGTAAAAAAATGGGAGTCAGAAGGGTATTAGAACAGAAGGAAGGCTACAAGAGAAGGTGGGTGACAGACGTGTCGTGTAATGCTGCTCCATCATATGACTGCCTGATTTGCCTGTATTGCTATTGGTAAGATTATGGAGCTTGTTAATTCCTAGACTGTGTAAAGAGCAGTCTGGGGGAGTATGAGATCAGAATAGGTGGTGGGAACACACAAATTATTTACTAGAGAGAGCCCCTGGCTTCCGCTGCCCAAACGGGGGAGGCAGATCTAATCATTACAGAACTTAAAAGTTTGCAGAAATTATTTAAGGTATAATTTCACAGTGATAAAGATGTTGATGGATTAATTATTATTAATATATATATTTTTTAAACAGATCAGTTTCATCTCACAGAGTCTCCTAATGAGTGACACAGTTAAGCTTCCTTTTTTGTACCAGACAGTCCCTAGTGAACTTTACGTCTGTGCTGGGATTGTCAGGTTACTGAAGCATTTTGGCTGGACCTGGGTTGGTATCATTGCATCTGATGATGAAAGCAGCCTGAGGGCAATTCAGATCCTGAGAGAAGGGATTGACCAGAATGGTGGCTGCATTGCATTCACAGAAACCTTCAGTCACACACAGACCAATTCCTTACAAACAGAGAAAATATCTAAAATAGAAAAGATGATGAACATGCCTTCAAATAAAGTGATTATTCTCTATACTGATGTAGAGATTATGACCTATATACCCCAGCCTATGGTGATCCCTGGCAAGGTCTTTATCACCAAAACTGATCTGAATTTGATCTTAAAAGTTGAAGAAAAAATCGATATAAAGAACAACACCTTATCATTTGTAATTTTAAAGAAGAAGATCCCAAGCTTTGCAAAATTCATCCAGGAGGTGAACTATACCATGCTTCCAAGTAATCATCTCACTGAGGAGTGGTGGATGGGCCTGTGTGACAGCCAGTGTCCAAACTATATCAAAAGATCCTGTAGTTCTGATGTAAATTTGTCATATTCCATAACCTGTAACACCAACTACTTTGGGAGGAGTGACAGTGTGTACAACGCTGTATATGCCCTGGCACACGCACTGCATGACATGCTGATGTTTGGCTCTAGAAACAACACCACATGGAGTAGAGAAATGTGGAAATTATCTGATTCTTTGCCATGGAAGGTAACATCATTTGTTATGTTGTGTTGTTCAAAAGAAACAGAAAGCGAGACAAAGCAAAATATGAAAGGAAAGACTTTGAGGAAAAGGAGGCAGAATGCACTGGAGACTCTATGATCCCAGAGAAACACTGAGGAGCCCTTTTACTAAGCCGTGTGGGCGCCTACATGCACCCAACACGCATCAGTTTGGAATTACTGCACGGCTACTGTGTGGCCCGGGCGGTAATTTCATTTTTTACTCATGCCGTAAAATAATTTTTTTCCATCACGCAGTGCTAACTGGGCGATAAAAGGCATTGTATGCGCGTAGACCATTACTGCCTGGTTAACATATTAGACCTTACTGCTAAGTGATGGGTGGCGGTAAGGTCTCAGACCCAAAATGGATTTTTTAAAGGTGCGCTGAAAAATGGATCTGCACGCATCCAAAACACGCGCCTACACTAGTGCAGGCCAATTTTCAGCGCACCTTAGTAAAAGAACCCCTGAATCCCCACAATCAAAGAATGTTTTTCATGATAAGATCCTTTACAAGAAGAAAAGCTAAAGAAGTGGGAAAAGAAATGGGGAAAACATATAAAGCATGGCTAATGGAATTCCCTAGTTCTATATAAAGCACTAAGCAATGCATGCAAAAATGTTGTGTGGTCGTTTTAATTGAATAACAAGCTAATTAGTACCAATTAGCTTTTTAACAAGCAATTGACACTAATTAGATTCAATTAGCATCTGCTCATACAATTAGGTTTGGGATCTGCGCCCAAGTTCTACAAGTGAGTCAGAAAAAAGGGTGTGGAAATGTAGGGCCACAGGTGGATCAGGGGAGATTGGGGGTGTGACGTTTAGTTACGAGCGTAATAAAATACTAGTAAAAAAGGCCTGTTTCTCAAACAAATGAAATGGGCGCTAGCAAGGCTATCTTGTAATGGTGATTATGTTTTTAAGGCTCTCGTTGAAGCAATTTCTCCTCTCTCCCCTGCCCTCCCCTCCGTATCCTGTGATTTTGACCTCCCCTCCATGTGCAGCGATTCTCTTCTGCCCTGCCCTCCCCCCCATATCCCATGATTCTGGTCTCCCCTCCATGTCCAGCGATTGTCCTCTGCACTGCCCTCCCCTTGGTGTCCCGCAATTCTGGCATCCCCTCCATGTCCAGCGATTCTCCTGTACCCTGCCCTCCCATCCATTTTCCGCAATTCTCTCTTCTCCCATCCCATCCATGTCTATCGATTCTCCTCTGCCCTGGCCTCCCCTCCATGTCCAGTGATTGTCCTGTGCCCTTGCCTCCCCTCCATGTCCAGCGATTCTCCTCTGCCCTGCCCTCCCTTCCGTGTCCTGCGATTCTCCCCTCATCTCCCATCCCCTCCATGTCCAGCGATTCTCATGTGCCCTGCCCTCCCATCTGTGTCCCGTGTTTCTCTCCTCTCCTCCCATCCTATCTATGTCAATTCTCCGCTGCCCTGTCCTCCCCTCAATGTCAAGCGTTCTGTTGCCTTCAATTCTCTTGCTTGCGTTCGTAAACTCCTGACGTCAGCTTGCCTCCAGCGTTCCCTTCCCTCTCACTCTTCTGACCTCTGATGTCACTACGTCTTGACGTGAGGGCAGGACAGTGAGGGGGAATGGAACGCTGGAGGCTGGCTGACGTCAGGATGTTATGAACCCAGACTGCCAGCCAGCTAGCCATGGAACTTTGGAAGTACAAATTATATATATAGATGGGGGCTCTGCATCTAAATATAAGTGAAAGTATTTGCTCCACATTTTTGCCGATGCAAATGGCTGTGCCTAGATGTAGGCATGATCCCTGGGCTTAAATGCTATATTATAAACTGTGCCTAACTTTAAGTAGGGTTTATAGAATACCGCTATGCGCTTTTTTTCAGTGCCAGCTTTGTAGGTGCCAATTATAGAATTCGCCACATAGGGGTAGATTCAAATAAGGGAGCCAAAATGTAGGCACCAAAATATAAGTGCTAAATGCCAATTCTAGAATGACAAGTGCATGTATCACTGTCGTTATAGAACAGAGCATGCACATTTAACTATAAGTGTGAGCACTTGCACCATGTCAAAAGCTGATGTAAATGGTCACATCTGAATTTGAAAGTTGTTTGTATAAATGATAGGTATTCTATAACTTTCATGCACAACTGGAAGACCCGCCCCTGACCCATCCAGCTACATATCCCCTTTCTATTTGCATATTATAACATTTAGACACCAAATTCTATGTAAGTCAACCTAAGTTGGGCATGCAAGTTTGGTCATGGATCGCAGATCTGTATGCAAGTGAATTGGCTAAATTTGTAATAATTGGCCTTAACATGTGCTCATTTTTTTGAGGCTGCACGTGGAACTACTCAACACCCGTACTCTATAACCTGAGTACTTAACATCTAAAGCACAACTCCTAAGAGGGTGTGTCCATGGAAGGAGTAGGGGTTTGGGCATGTCAGGGGCATTCTCGGAATTTCAGCACAGTATTATAGAATGCATACATTTCCGTACCTAACTTCCATTAGTTGGGCGCAAACATTTACACCAGCCTTTGTCAGGCATAAATTCTCATGCCCAAATTTAGGTGTGGAAATGTGCAATGAGCTAGTACTCTATAAAGACTGTTCACTGCAATTTGGCCTTTATGGAATACTAGCTCAGCATGGATCATAACTTTGGGTGCCATTTACTGAATCTTGTGCTAAATCTATAGAATAACACTTAACTGCATTTCTACACGTAACTACAAATTAGTGCTGATTAACACCACTTATAGGCTACTATTGGTACTTAAGACTAATTGAAGGGGAGAGGGATCTTGGGGTGATAGTATCTGAGGATCTGAAGGCGACGAAACAGTGTGACAAGGCGGTGGCCGTAGCTAGAAGGTTGCTAGGCTGTATAGGGATAGGCGTGACCAGCAGAAGAAAAGAGGTGTTGATGCCCCTGTACAAGTCATTGGTGAGGCCCCACCTGGAGTATTGTGTTCAGTTTTGGAGGCCGTATCTTGCTAAGGATGTAAAAAGAATTGAAGCGGTGCAAAGAAAAGCTACGAGGATGGTATGGGATTTACGTTACAAGACGTATGAGGAGAGACTTGCTGACCTGGACATGTATACCCTGGAGGAAAGGAGAAACAGGGGTGATATGATACAGACGTTCAAATATTTGAAAGGTATTAATCCGCAAACGAACCTTTTCCGGAGATGGGAAGGCGGTAGAACGAGAGGGCATGAAATGAGATTGAAGGGGGGCAGACTTAAGAAAAATGTCAGGAAGTATTTTTTCACGTAGAGGGTGGTGGATGCTTGGAATGCCCTCCCGCGGGAGGTGGTGGAGAGGAAAACGGTAACGGAATTCAAACATGCGTGGGATAAACATAAAGGAATCCTGTTCAGAAGGAAGGGATCCTTAGGAGCTTAGCCTTGAATGGGTGGCAGAGACGGTTGGGAGGCGGGACTAGTGCTGGGCAGACTTATAAGGTCTGTGCCAGAGCCGGTGGTGGGAGGCGGGGCTGGTGGTTGGGAGGCGGGGATAGTGCTGGGTAGACTTATACGGTCTGTGCCAGAGCCGGTGGTGGGAGGCGGGGCTGGTGGTTGGGAGGCGGGGATAGTACTGGGCGGACTTATACGGTCTGTGCCCTGAAAAAGACAGGTACAAATTAAGGTAAGGTATACACAAAAAACTAGCACATATGAGTTTATCTTGTTGGGCAGACTGGATGGACCATGCAGGTCTTTTTCTGCCGTCATCTACTATGTTACTATGTTACTATGTTTAGGGGCACAACTGACACTATTCTATAACTTGTATGGCCAAATTTCCATGATAGTGGTTAATTTTGACATGCAATGTTATAGAATCCAGGGGTTAGTGCTCTTGATTTTATGTTTTAGCTGAAAATCACTAAAACGTTAAAACATGTTCAAAAGCTTAAAACAGGTACAGTTATTATATAGGGTATCAGAAATAATAATTACAAAAAGCTATTTTCAGTTTGATCGACAACATTTTCTCCAAATTAAGGGGGTGGCCAGGGGACCACTGTGGCCCCCATGGCTGCTTGCCTATATATATGGCGGAATATGAGGAGACGTATGTAAAACTAGTCAGTTCAGATCTAATATTGTGCAATGGAAGCAGTTCATAGTGTGACATTTGTGAGCCCTTTGCCCAGAGGTGGCCTCGTGAGAATCATTCAACCACCTCTGGGTAGATCAAGTCCCCTCAGAACTAAGAGTACTCCCAAGAACTGGACTGGACCATGTGGAGATGAACTGAGGCAGCTTTATTAGTAGCAAAAAACACAAGGCTAAAAGGTAGCCAGATGGCACAGAAAGGAAAACAGGTAGCCTAGCTATACAGTCTAACCTAGCTGAAGCAAAGTAAACATAAAACACAGAATAAAATAAAGTAGAACAGCCTAGCTGTATCATAAGCAGCCTAGCTGTGCATCTCAATACTAGCGAACACAATGCAAAGCATAAAGTATGCAGTAAAGGTAAAGTAGAACAGCCTAGCTGTATAGGGAAATCAAACATAAGCAGCCTAGCTGCACATCTCAATAATAGCAGAGCAATGCAAACATATGGCATACAGTAGAGCACAATAGACTAGGCAAAGGGCCTGCCCTAGAGGGACAAAGACAAACAGCCAATACTTGGCTGAGAGAGGTAACACCGCTAGTGGTTAAGAAAAGGGTTCATTCTGTCAGTACCCTCAGATGAGCCATTGAAGCCAAACCTGAGCCGATGCTCCCAAGGCAGAAGACTAAACGACCCTGCACAGTACCCAAGGGCCAGGAACAACCCATGCGGACCCCTCCACACTCCAAGCACTGCTCCTTCATCCAGAGATGCCTCGAGACGTGGCCTCAGTCGCTGCATCTGCGGCACTCCCTGTCATCCAGCCCACAAAATCCCAAACACAGCACAAAGCCACTAGCTGCATACAGCGACCAAGGACTCACGGTGGATGACAGAAAATTCAGCTGAGGCACAGAAGGCTCTGGACTCGCAGGCTTCACTAGACCCAAGCAAAGGTGACAGCTGTAGTCAGACCTTTTACTCCTCAGGACTACCAGGCTTGAAAGCAAACTTCCACTGGAACACAGCATAAGGAGAAAAGCTGTAGCAAAGCTTCAGGCCAAGGCCTCACAAAGAAACAGAAGTTGGAACTAGCAGAGCACCAGGTAGGCCTGGGCTTAATCAAGGATAATTGCCAGAACACTGATCACACTCAGAAGCCAGCTTAAGAAGAGCTCAGTGCTGATGACATCACCAGCTTGGCCTCCACCATTCTACAGTGACTCCACAGGTTACTGACTGGCACTGCAGGTAATTTTAGAAGGTTTAGGAGAAGGAACAGGGCACTGATGAGCAAGGCACGGACGTCGGCAATATCGACCGTGACACATAGATGATGTGTTCTTGGTTTGGGAAGGGGATGAGGAATCAAGTTTTTTTTTACAATATTTGAATCAATGTGATAATAATATCAAATTTGAGTCTCATATTGGGGATGAGGAGGTTACAAATATCAAGCTACAACATTAATTTAAACCAAATTATAAACAGAAATTAGAACATAATTAGACTGGCTTTGCTTTTCCTAAGGCCCAGCTTTACATCTTGTGTTAACAAAATATCAGAATGCTGAGTCTATCGCAGTGAGGTTCAGCATAGTGGCCAGTACATTAAGGGGTCCAGGAACATAAAAACTCATCAGATCACTTTTCTGTTAAAATAATAAGAGTACAGGTAATATAAAAAATTTTCTTGTTCAATAAAGGGGTAAAATGCACGTCACAAGTCTTCTAGTGGGGTCACTAACTCTAATGCTACTAACCACCATGGGTATTCATGCCATAACACAGGATGAAAACAACAGAATACCAATACTATGCAATCTGAGACACCATACAAGAACCGCTGCCTCTTCACCAGGTAGAGTTCAAATAGACAGGGATGTTGATTTAAACAATGGAAGTCACTCAATAAAGGTCCAGATACAGAAAAGGACCAGAAAGTAACCCAGAAAATCAAGAAGCTCAAATGAACATCAAATAGTGAAAATTACCACAGTCGTTACTACCAAGGACAACTACCTACCAACGCTAGATCAGCAGTTAGCAAAACAGAAACAATAAAGGACTGGGTACTAGATGAATACCTTGGTCTAGTATTCCTAAATGAAACATGGATTCATGACAGAGAAGACTCAAAACTGAGAATGTTATATTGCCTTTGTATCGCTCCATGGTGTAACCGCACCTCGAATACCATGTGCAGTTCTGGTCACCGCATTTCAAAAAAGATATAGTGGAATTAGAAAAGGTACAGAGAAGGGCAACAAAAGGGGATGGGACGACTTCCCTATGAGGAAAGGCTAGCATGGCTAGGGCTCTTCAGCTTGGAGAAGAGACGGCTGAAGGGAGCTATGATAGAGGTATAAAATACTGAGTAGAACAGGTAGACATGAATTGCTTGTTTACTCTTTCCAAAAATACTAGGAATAGGGGGTACACAAGGAAGCTACTAAGTAGTAAATTTAAAACGAATCGGAGAAAATATTTCTTCACTCAATGAGGAGGAGTAGCCTAGTGGTTAGTGTAGTGGACTTTGATCCTGGGGAACTGGGTTTGATTCCCACTGCAGCTCTTTGTGACTCTGGGCAAGTCATCTAACAGTCCATTGCCCCAGGTACAAAATAAGTACCTGTATGTAATATGTAAAATGCTTTGACTGTAACCACAGAAAGGCAGTATATCAAGTCCCTTTCCCTTAATTAAACTCTGGAATTCATTGCCAGAGAATGTGGTAAAAGTAGTTAGCTTAGTAGGGTTTAAAAAAGGTTTAGATAATTTCCTAAAAGAACAGTCCATAAGCCATTAGTAAGATGGACTTGGGAAAATCCACTGCATATTCTAGGATAAGCAGCACAATATCTGTTTTACTGTTGGGATCTTGCCAGGTACTTGTGACCTGGATTGGCCACTGTTGGAAAACAGATTAGTACAGATCGTCGATCCTGCACAGTCAATGCCAACTGAAAGTCACGTCTTTTTCACAAACACAGATACACCCTAATCCACTATAGAATAAGTAATCACAAACTTTCTATTTAGACAAAAATTAAACTGAACCCCCGATGCCAGACTCTGCATACAATGCAACACCACAGAAACAGAAAATGTCCTCTAATACTGTGCAAAATATAAAGACAGCAGATGTAAATTTGAAAAAACTAACAAATACCAATCACCACTTTACAAATTAACAAATAGAAATAAAAGAAATACAGAAAATAAAATAATACCATTTTATTGGACTAATACATTTAGCTTCCAGAGGCCAAAATCTCCTTCCTCGGGTCAATACAGTATAGTGCTGTTAGAGTATCCTATCCTGACCTGAGGAAGGGGGTTTTGTTCTCTGAAAGTTAAGTCAAAATGTATTAAAATTAGTCCAATAAAAAGATTACCTTATTTACATGTTCTATTTATAAACATTTATTAACACAGCTACAATACTATATCCTAAAGCAAAAAAATAAAAAAATATATTTTATTTACAGTTTGTTGTCTCTGGTTTCTGCTTTCCTCATCTTCTTTTCACTGTCTTTCTTCCTTCCATCCAGCATCTGTCTTCGCTCTCTCTCTGCCATCCAGTGTCTGCCCTCTCTCTCCCTTCCATCCACATCTGCCCTCTATCTCTGCCCCTTCCATCCACCATTTGCCCCAGTCTGCCCTCTTTCTCTCTCCCCCTTCCACCCACCATCTGCCCTTTCTCTCTGCCCCTTCAATCCGTCTGCCCTCCCTCTCCCATCCATCCAGGGTCTGCACTCCCTCACGCTCCCCCCTTCCATCCAGGGTCTGTCCCCTCTCTCTCTCTCTGCCCCCTCTTTTCAGCCCCCTTATTCCACCTGTCCCTAGTTCCAGCCCCAGCCCACATCTCCCACCTGCCCCCCTTTTCAGCCCCACTATCCCACCAATCCCCAGCCCTCAGCCCTTTTCTCCCATCAGACCCGAGCTTCAGCCCCCAGCCACTTCTCACTGTCCCCTTTTCAGCCCCTAGTTTCAACCCCAGCCCTTTTCTCTCACCAGTCCCGAGCTTCAGCCCTAGCCAGTTCTCCCTGTCCCCTTTAAAGCCCCCAGTCCCCACAGTTTCAGCCCCTGCCCCTTTTCAGCCCCCACTCCTCCCCAATCCCCTTCTCCCCTCGGGGCTCCCCCACCCCTCCCCAATCCCCTTCTCCCCTCTGGGCTCCCCCTCTCCCATCTGAGCACCCCCACCCCTCTCCCATCTGAGCACCCCCACCCCTCCCCAATCCCCTTCTCCCCTCTGGGCTCCTCCACCCCTCCCCAATCCCCTTCTCCCCTCTGGGCTCCCCTTCTCCCCTCTGAGCCCCCCCTGACCCGGTCCCGTCGTCTCTTTTCCGTACAGGCTGACAGGGCCCTCTTCTCCTGCCATCACCCTGCCTGTTTAAAAAAAAATCCATGCAGCGATGCAGGCAGTGCTTCACGTCTGCCCTGTGTGTGCTGTAAAAGCTGAAAATTGCCTCGCTGGAGTCGGGCCTTCCCTTGCGATGTCCCATCCTTGAGGAAATAGGAAATTACCTCAGAAGAGGGCGGGACATCACCAGGGAAGGCCCGACGCCAACGAGGCAATTTTCAGCTTTTACAGGACACACAGGGCAGACGCGAAGCGCTGCCTGCCTGCGTCGCTGCGATGGATTTTTTTTAAAACAGGAAAAGTGGTGGCAGGAGACGACGGAGCACCCCCCACCCGCTGACACCCGGGGCAGACCGCCCCCACCGCCCCGCCCTTGCTACGCCACTGCCACAAAGAAAATGCTCTACTCAATGTGGAAACTGAAGTGTGTAAAAAAACTACTTCCCAAGAGAAGTATTCCGCGTATTAGTCCAATCCATGTTCCTTGGCCATGTGGACTATTGCAATGGAACCGTTGCCGGATGCAAAGAGCAAACACTAAAAAGTTTGCAGACAGCATAAAACACAGCCGTAAGACTGATGTTCAGAAAAAACAGATTTGAAAGCAGGCCACTACTTGAAAGCCTACACTGGCTCGCTATTAAAGAACATATAATCTTTAATCTATGCTCTTTGACCTACAGAATTATCTTTGGGCTTGTACCTGAATACCTGACAAACCTTACTGAAGTACTGATATGCAATGATGCAAGAACCTACCTCACCCTTTACTTCTCCAAATGTCTAGGTCTAAAATACAAATCAAAATATATGCTACTGGCTTCACATTCCTATACACCAAAGACTAGAACACACTACCAAAAAGACCTAAAATGCATGAACAACTACCTAACATTTTGAAAACACCTAAATGCCCACTTCAGGAAATTCTTTTTCAACGAACCCCCACAGTCTTGTACAGGTCCGACCAATGCATCCAATATGTGAACACTGCTAGAATCTGATCTATGCCTATATCCAATCCTAAATTGCACTTTAGCATTTCTAATATAACTACATTGTAAGCCACATTGAACCTACACTAATTGGAAAATGAGGGGATTAAATTGAAAATAAGTAGCTAGAATATGGAAACTTAAGAGGCTTGATTGTATTCAGTTATTAAATCTTATAATATACTTCTTTTGCAGTCTTTATTTATAATGTCAGAACAGAGTACAATATTGCAAGTATAAATGTGAAGACTATATGAGTTAATCCTAAATAAAATAAAAAATGTACGAGTCTCTTATGCAAATTGTTGAAACATTACATAAAATAGTCTCTCCTGATGTAGTTTTTTTTATGAAAAAGAAAGAAATCTCATATGAAAACATTAACACCCTCACACATCATACGTAAAAGGAAAAAGAACCCTCCCCCAGCTACAAAAACTGGCCTATAGAACCACAACTCTTCCTAGTCTAAAAGTTCTAAAAGGCGTAACTCCCAGGCCAGATAGAAAATCTATATTGCCCTCAAATTGTATCGGGGGAAGCATCTGCCACTTTATGCTGTATTTTCCGCCACCAACAACAGGCTAAGCGCACTGGCCATAAGAATTGAAGATGTGAGGTATAGCACGCATTAGAGGTGGGCTTCATATGCAGCATACTGCACAAGGCAAGGGGAGCAGTCCACCCCTCCAGCCACCCTTGTGGCGTGAACTTTGAGTGGCCTGTGATGCCTTCCTGAGATCAGCCTCATCAGGGTCACAACATTATAACGGTGGATGTCAGGAAGATTCAGGCCCCCCATCCCTTATACAGGGTCAGGGTCGAATATGCTAAACACACCCTCTTATTGCGCCAGATAAAGGAACTAGTAACACTTCTAAAGGTGCCTTCACCCTTACGAGTTAACCAGATAGGTATAGTCTGTAAGGGTAAGAGAAGCTTCGGCAAGAAGACCATCTTAACAAGGGCTATCCCACCCCTTAGTGATAAGGGGAGATCTATCCACATACGGCAGTTTTTTTACTTTCTCTATAGGATCTAATATATTACACAGAGTATGCAGGTTAGTGCTAAGGTAAATGCATAGATAGCGCATCGGCTTTTTTACTGGGGGAATGAGTAGATCAGCATACCAAGACTCCATAACACTTCCTGCCAGCAGCAGCAACTCAGATTTCACACTGTTTACTCTGTCCCGAAATATCTCCATAATCCTGCACTAATCACAGGGCAACACATAAATGCTGAGGCACCCTGTCCAAAATGCTTATTTTGCACTCCAATCCATCAACCATCAACTAATATTCCCTTGTTCTCTGTACATTGTCGGATCTTAATTGCCAATGGCTAAAGAGCCAGCAGGAAAAGAAGCAGAGACAATGGACAACCCTGGTGAGTGCCCCTTTGAAGATCAAAACTCCTTATGAGTGCTCCATTAACCAAGGGCGTATCTGACCTTCAGCGGTAGGGGGGGCCAGAGCCGAGGTGAGGGGGCACATTTCAGCCCCCCCCCCCCCGGCACCACCATCATCATCGCCCACCCGTCGCCATCATCATCGCCGACACCCCCCCACCGCCGCCGACCCTCTCGACCCCCCCGCCCACTCGCCTGCCCGCTCACTCGCTGTCGCCTACCTGGGCTGGTGGGGACCCCATCCCCCACCAGCCGAAGTCTTCTTCCTTCCTTTCAGGTTTCTGAGTCTGACGTCCTGCACCTGTTTTCCTATAGGGCAATAATAGAAATAAAGGTCCTGAATGGCCCCATCATGAAGAAGGCCATCCAGTTGTTTCTGAACCTCATGAAGTCTTTGCTTAGTAGGATCATCTAATTGAGCCAGATGTGTGTAACGTAGATATTCCACGTAGATTCACAACGACCTCCAGTTTGAGTTGACGGTATCTAGGGTCACATAGCACTGAAAAATAAAGTTCAGTTATTCAAAATAGATAAGCATTAAAGTCTTCCAACTGAATGTATATAACAAGATGTGGGTCCAAGATATTGTTTGAATAATAAACACAGAGTGCATATTGGGAACACATGCTCTTATTAGAGTGCTAGGAAGCTATATAATATATATTAACAATATTATCTACAATCAACTACCTAGTAATGCCTAATATACGAAAAAAAGTTTGAACAATAAGAAAACCATTCACTTGAGACTCCTAGGATTAATATATTAAACAAAATGAAACATCAAATCTCAAGATAGGGACACACACATTTTTTTAACCCATTATTTTTCAAGAAGTCCTATGTGTATCATTGGTTTCTTGACTAAGGGAAAAAAGAATCAGTGTAAAAAAAATCTCCCAAATGTGGAGGAAAAACTACTGATTCCAAAAAATCCCCTATACCTATATCCAAACAATGGAAACAAAAGTGAATGTACCTTATAACAATATTAAAGTGGTTCTAAAATATATATATTTTAGCTAGGCAAGCATGCATGCAAAAACAGTCAAATACAGAGAAACATCTAATTGAAGAGAAGTGGCTCCACAAAAAGGTCTGTGGAAGATATCTCCATGGTGTTCGTTCAACTACTCCCAGAAACTTTTATTTTATCCAGACACCCACCACAAACCATGCAGTTAGAAATGCAATTATATCATTTCCCTCAGATAATTCTGGTAAACTCAGGATTCTGATGTTACCTCCTCTACTTCTGTTTGAAAGATCTTCTAGGTCCAGTTGTAATTTTCTGATCTCTGTTTCATTATTCTTACTAAGTTGCATGCTGGAATCCAGGTTGGTAGTTTTCTGTTCAGATCATATAATTTGTGCTGAGACATATGAAGCTTTGCATTGATGTTTTCCAGCTCTTTTTGCATCTCTCTGATGAGCTCTGTGTTTCAAGCATATCCTTAAGCATCTGTATCTCAGTAAGGACTGGATCTAGACAGGGCCACCGAGAGGGGGGGAGGGCAGGGGGGAAAAAATTTCCCGGGCCCGGGCCTGGGCCTGGGCCTCCAAGGGGGGCCCAGAGCCGCAGTCCCACCCGCCCTCCGTCGTCGACCGTCTGCCACCGGGCCGGGCCCCCTGCATTGAAATCACAGTGCCTCTCACCTCCATGTGAAAGCGCTGCAGGCAGCAAGGCAGCAGATCGCTTCCCTTCAGGCCTCCTTCCCTCCCTGTGTCCTGCCCTCGCGGAAGTTACGTCAGACGAGGGCGGGACACAGAGTGGGAAGGAGGCCCAAAGGGAAGCGATCTGCTGCCTGCAGCGCTTTCACACGGAGGTGAGAGGTGCTGTGATTTCAATGCAGGGGGCCCGGCCCGGTAGCGGACGGAAGGGGGTGGCCTTGCCCCGGGCCCGGCCCAGTCTCTCGGCAGCCCTGGATCTAGATTTAGAGTTCTTGGACTCAGCCATGATAGAAAAGAAGGGATATTATTTGTTGATATGTTTGGTGAAAAAATCCAGCAAATTTCTAGCAAAATAGTCTCTTCAGAGGAGCTCTCACACCATACTTCTGTCTAGGTCAAGCTCCATAGCTCCTCCTCATGATGAACTTTTAGCAAGACAGAGAAAGGTGATTATTAGCTCAGCTTTTCAGTCAAGCAAATGGCTATTTATCCTGGTAAATTGCTTTGACAATTACCCTCAATATTACTAGCATTGGCCCTCTCTTTCTTTCTCATTTCTCTGTGTTTTTTTTTTTTAATTTAATTCTCTCCATTTTTTCAGACTATGGAAAAAATACAAGCATGTATTAGAAATCAGATTTTAAATATCTATTTCTTGTAGAGCCCTCTCTCTATGTGGGTCTTTTACTAAGGTGTATTAGTGATTTTAGCTCACGCTACAAATCAGCTGGCGCTAAACACTGAGATGCCCATAGGAATATAATGGGCATCTTAGCGTTTAGATCCAACTGAATTTTAACATGATCTAATGCCAGTAGTACTCAGTGCCTTTGGTGTAATCTCCATTAGCTTAGACCACTATCTAAATACATTAGGCCAGGGGTGGGCCAGCCATGGTCCAATACCTAGAGAACTACATCCAGTCTTTAATATTTGGTAGATTGTGTATAGCATTACATAATAACAATAAAATAAAGTTGAACAGAAATATGTTTGAAGTTGTCAGTTAACTTGACAGCTAAGTTCACTACTGAAATTCTAATTTTTAGCTTCATCGTTATCTGAAGAATATCCACTTTAAGAACAATCTGGATGAAGAGATCTTTTTTAATGAGAATAGAGACTTGAGCACTGGCTACAATATTATAAATCTGATCTATTTACCCAATGGAGTACTGCATCGTGAAATTGTTGGAAGTTATAATCCTTATGCTTCCCCAGGGCAGGATTTCATCATCAATGAGAAGGCAATCGTATGGGACAGTGCATTCACCCAGGTCAGCTTTAAGAAACATTAGAGAATGAGGGAAGGCATGATGCTAACTTCAGACGTATAACTGGATTATCACGATTTTACAGGATGCAAAAATAATAGAGCAATAGACACTAGAAAAAGGTTTTGAAATGATAAAGGCATGAATATTTATGCTCAGAGAAAGATGAAAATAAGTACAATTTAAGAGGATATTAGAAAGAGTCAAAAAGAGACAAGGTTAGACAGGAGAAGGCCAGATTTTAAACTGATTTAGTTGTCTAAATAAAGACTTAGGTAAACAGATCTAAGACTATGAAAATTACCCCAGATAAATGGGTAAATTTACTCATTTAGGGCCAGATTCTATAAATTTACCCATTTATTCTTTAATAAGCACCTAATATTAGCGGCTCAAATTCCAGTCAGTCAGGGTGTGATTGAGAGTGATTCCAGGGTGTGATTGAGTTAGATGATCACTTACAGTAAATGCAAGATTCTTAATCAATCAGGCCTAGATACTACAATAGCAACCCTAAATCTAGACAGATTACCCTCCATTGGGACTGATTAATAAATTCTGGTGAGTGTAGAGATGCACATGCTGACTGCCCACCACTACAATTTTCCCTTGTTCCCTCTCATCTTTAAAGGAATCATAAGGGAATGCCAGATCGTTTAAATCTTTTAAATTACTTTGGAAGTTGAAGCGCATTAGGCCCTTTTTTTTCAATTGATATTTTCAGATTACTTGTCCAGTCTCTTGTTTTGACCCAATTTGATTACTGTAATTCTATCTTTACACGGTGTAAAGAATGTATCTTAAGGAAACTGCAAACTGCCCAAAATGCTGTGGCTAGACTTGTCATGCATGTACCACACTTTGAGAGGGCTACTCCTTTGCTGATACATTTGCATTGGCTTCCCATTAGGGTCAGGATTCTATTCAAAGTCTGTGCTCTCATAGTTCAGATTTTGTATGGTATTGCCCCTGACTATATATAAGTGCATAAGCACTGCTATGCTGGGAAAAGACCAAAGGTCCATCAAGCCCAGCACTCTGTCTCCGACAGCGGCCAATCCAGGCCCCAAGAACCTGGCAAAAAACCCGAAATTTAATAACGATCAATGGATTTTTCCTTCAGGAATCTGTCCAACCCCCCTTTAAACTCATCAAGGCCAGCTGCCGTCACTACCTTCTCTGGTAATGAGTTCCAGAGTCTAACCACGCGCTGTGTAAAGGAAAACTTTCTCCAATTTGTTTTAAACCTACCACATTCTAATTTCATCTTGTGTCCCCTAGTTCTATTATTGTTAGAAAGCGTAAACAAACGCTTCACATCTGTCCGCTCTACCCCACTCATTATTTTGTAGACCTTTATCATATCACCCCTCAGCTGCCTTTTCTCCAGGCTAAAGAGTCCTAGCCTTCTTAACCTCTCATAAGGTAGCCGTCCCATCCCTTTTATCATTTTCGTCGCCCTTCTCTGCACCTTCTCCAATTTCTTTATATCTTTTTTGAGATGAGGCGACCAGAACTGAACACAATACTCCAGGTGCGGTCGCACCATGGAGTGATATAACGGCATTATAACATCCTCATGCTTGTTTTCCATCCCTTTTCTAATAATACTCAACATTCTGTTCGCCTTCTTAGCCGCCGCAGCACATTGAGCCTTGTTGCCCCTTGTTAGTCTGCCTTCTCGCAGTTCAATCTTTGGTGCAAGAGACTACCTGCATCTTTCCTACCTGAAAGAAATTAGTTTATAAATCTATATATTCTACTACTTTTTCATACTAAAGAAACTAAATGTTGGAATTCCTTGCCAAAAAATATAAGATCCCAACTTGATTATTGGGGGGGGGGGGGGGGGGGGGGGGGAGGGTTTGTAAGTTTTTGAAATCTTTCCTTTTCAAAAACATTTCTGTCAATTGATCCTGGTGTCTAATCGCCCCCTTCCAGTCTCCCCATTATGCTTTATTATTAAATTCTTTATATATTACAATTCTTTCCTTATTGATATGTCTGAGTTTATGTATTTTGCTTCATATTTTGTAATGACTTCTTTAGCTTGTTAGCCACATTGAACTCGAAATTGTACTGGAAAATGTGGGGTATAAATGTCATAAATGAATAAATAGCGCGAGCATGCATGAACTGTGGTGCATGCTCAACCATTGCACATACATGAACCATTACACATGTACAACATTATAAGGGAAGAGTATACTCTTTCTGAAATAGTATACCCTCCCAATAGTGCCCACCCTTTGGAAAGAGGGTACACATTTTCAGAACTATGCACACTCTTAATGACAGTGCCCTACAACAAAATGAAGACTATCCAAACCAAAATAAAATAAAATAAATAATGGTGCAAACAACACGGCAAATGAAACAAAAAACATTTTCTGAGCTGCCATCCCTATTTCTGACTAAACCAAGACAAGAGGAGAAAGTAGCTAGTTGCTATTTCCCTCTGCTTATTTAGAACATAAGAATAGCCAAACTGGGTCAGCCCAGTGGTCCATCTACACAGTATCCTGTTTGCAACAGTGGCCAATCCAGGTCACAATTACCTGGCAGAAACCTAAACAGTAGCAACATGCTTGTCTCTGTTATAAGTACTGTCCTTTATTGATGAAAGAGATACATTTTAAGTAAAGTTGCTTGTTCAGAACTCCAACTTGAGACTATACTGAATTATTGGAAGCAAGAAGGGTGCAGAATGAGTGGATGTGTAGCTTAGTAAAGAGGGGCCTTAATTTTAAAAGTACCCTTTGTGAATGTTATATCATATTACCCAGATTTTTCTTTCAATATTTAGACACCCCCTCAAGCCAAATGCAGTGACAGCTGCCCTCCTGGCTTCAGAAAATTAACAAGGGAAAGTGAGCCCATCTGCTGCTTTGATTGTATTCCATGTCCACAGGGAGAGATTTCCAACCAAAGTGGTGAGTGGTATGTGGCATGTCAGTGACTGTGGTTTGTTTGCTATGGTGCTGATTTATAAACGAGAAAAACGTCTCAAAAGCAGCACAAAGCGAATGTTTTTCTCGCCAAAACATCTAAATCACGATTTTGAAAACACGGAGTTGGGACATTTTACTCTGCAGTTCATCTAAATTGCATGGGGGCATGTTGGAGCTGGTTTTTAGGTGGGATTTGGGCAGGCTTTAATTCTGGATGTTTTTCTGCTATAATGGCAACACTTGAAAAACAAGGAAAGGTATCCTATGAAATAAAGTCCAGTCAACAAAGTAGGGAAGGGACTTTGCTCTACCAAATGAGATAGATCAATACAAAGTCTTTATTGGTAAAATACAGATACAATGGACTCGACACAGTCCCGTGTTTCGGCAACTACGTGCCTGCATCAGGAGTCTTGGTATCTACAAATATGAAATGCACAAAACAAATACAAATATATACATACTAGTGAAAAAGGCCCGTTTCTGACAGAAATGAAACGGGCGCTAGCAAGGTTTTCCTCGGAGTGTGTATATTTGAGAGTGTTTGTGAGATTGACTGTGTGAGAGAGAGTGAATGTGTGAGTGTGTGTGTGTGTGTGAGAGAGAGAGAGAGAGAGAGAGAGAGTGAGACTGGGTGTGAGTGTGTCCATGAGAGAGAGAGTGTGTGTGTGAGAATCAGAGTGTGTGCCAGGGGCCCCTCCCTCCTCCCTCCCAGTTCCAGGGTCCCCCCTCCATCCCTCCCAGTTCCAGGGTCATCTCCCCTCCCTCCCTCCGAGTTCCAGGGTCATCCCCCCCTCCGAGTTCCAGGGTCATCCCCCCCTCCGAGTTCCAGGGTCATCCCCCCTGCCTCCGAGTTCCAGGGTCCCTTCTAGTTTCAGGGTCCCCCCCACCCTCCCTCAGGGTCCCCACCCTCCCAGTTCCTGGGTCACCTTCACTCCCTCCCTCCCAGTTCCATAGTCCCCCTCCCAGTTTCACAGTCCTATCCCCTCCCTGCTATTTGCTATCAACCTAAGGAGACACTGCTTCTGGCGTCCAGCAGCTAAGTCCTGTCCTCACCCACAGGCAGCTGGAGCTCCCTCATAGTCTTTCAGTGACACACATTGACAGGCAATGGCGGGGCTGACGCAGCCACGGGCACTTACCTGGATAAACTTTGTATTGTTGACAAATGATCTGAAAATACAGAGTTTAAAATTGCTGTTTCTACCAGGTAGAATAATTTTTAAAGCTGTTTTAGTTATATCTAATTTAGATTTCATGGTATTCATATGTACAGATGGGTAGCTTTCAAATAAATTAAAAAGGTGTGCAGTAAGAAACCAAAAACAAAAACCTTTTGTATTTTACCTGTTAAGACACAGTTTATCCAGTAGAAACAGCTTTAGATGTGTTTCAGATGGAAGAAGGAAAAAAAAACGACAATGTGGATCAGCAGCTCCTAGGTGTGCTTGGTTTTGAGTGTATGGGAATGACGGCTGTGTTGGGGAGTGGAAACAGAGATTAACCAATGGGCTTCCTTGCTTACATTGTAGTTGATTGGGTCACTTCCACTCGTGTGTAGTAATCATCCTGCTGCATGGCCAGAGTCAGAGAGGAGAGGGGGTGCGGCGGAACGGTGAGCGAGTGGCTGCGGGAGGGTGGTGATGGGGACTGTGGGCGGGGGGATGGGGTGTAGCGGCGATTTTGTTTGGTTTTGAGTGTATGGGAATGACGGCTGCATTGTGGCGTGGAAACAGAGATTAATCAATGGGCTTCCTTGATTCGTTGAGTGTCAGTGCTCCGCCCTCGACGTCATCACGTTTGACGCGAGGGCGGGGCAGACACTCATGGGCAAACCGGATATCTACACCACCACAAAGGGAAACGTTTCCGGCTTGCAGGTGAGGCTTCAATAGAACGTTGGAGGTGCGTTTTATATAGATAGATAGATATAAACAGCTAATAGATACATGAAGTTAAAATGTGATATAAAATTACAACTTAAAATTATAGTAAACAAGCATATATAGAGGGATATTCAATTTGTGCCATGTACAAGAAATACCCAAGGTGTGTTATATCAAAAACACTTGGGAGTCTGTTTACAAAGCAGTGTTAGTGGCTGTCCATGTGCTAGTGCCAACACGGCCGATTCAAAATTAATGGGCCTTGATGGCACTGGTGTTGCTTAGTAAAGCGGAGCGTTGGTCAACCATGTGATTTACATGAATAAAGATGTCCTCCAAGAGTGAGCAGACTTAACCATTCCCAAAACGAATAAAGTAAAATAAAACATATATTGAATAAGAAAAGAATATGTGTGAAAAATGTCTTAAATTGAAATAGCATATAGTAAAAGTGAGTAGTGTGTAAAGGGCTTAAATATGAAATATCATATCTAAAATGTAGATAATGTGAAAAAGTGTGAAAAAAGTGAAACTGAGAAATGCTATAATGGAACAGAAAAAAAGGTCCATGGCAGAAAAGAAGCATGTTTTTTTTTGCTCTAGTCACTACTAAGGGCCAGATGCACAAAGCTTACTATGCTATTAACGTTTGCTTTAGACTGGTTCTAGCCAGTCTAATGCAAGCGATTATGTAGCTAGCAGTGCAAAATGGGATTTTCCATGGCTCTAACCTGTGCTGTTAGCAGCCACCGAGAACCCCATGCAAATGTATTATAATAAGTTTATTAGTATTCTTATGTGTATTCCAGAGGATGAACAGCTCCAGAATAGCTGTAATGTAACAAGCAAAATTTACGACTGCTCTGGAGCTGTCGGAGATGAGGGAAGCACAAGCAGGCAGCTAAAAAGGCTGCCTGCTTGTACTTCCTACCTCTCACCTCCCAGTGCACCCTCCAGCCGAACACCATAATTAATTTTTTTTTTATTTGTATCCCATATTTTCCCACCTATTTGCAGGCTCAATAGGGCTTACATAGTACCGTAGAGGCGATCGCCAATATCGGTATGAACAAATACAGAGTGAGGTTATGGACACCAGCACCCCCCCCCCCCCCCGCCCCGCCAATCTTTTTTTTTTTTTAATTCCCTAGTGGTCCAGTGGACCCTGACCCCACTGCAGCCCTCCCAGAATCTTTTTTTTAAAATTCTTCCTGGTAATCTAGTGAACCGGACCCTCCCCCCCCCCCCCCGCGCAAGCATATGCATGTTCCCCCTCCCAATCCATTTCCCACCCCTCCTGTACCTTTACAAGAGGTGGAGGCAGAAGGGTAGGAGCAACAGCTCCTCCCTCCTGCTTCGGGCCCACTAGAACAAAATGGTGACATCCAGGCCCTGCCCAGTACATTCTGTGCATTGCCTGGGCACTGTCATTTTGTTCTGGGAAGGCCTGCGGCAGGAGAGAAGAGATGTTGCTCCTGCCTCTCTCTTGTAAAGGTACAGGGAGGGCTGTGGGGTTCGATCTGGGTGGGGTGTGTGTGCATATGTGGGAAGAAGGGGTGCAGTTCACTGGACCACCAGGGAAAATTGAAAAAAAAAAGATTGGGGGGGGGGGGATGGAGTGAGAAATTTTTTTTTAAAAGATACGGGGGGGTCAGGATTCACTGGACCACCAAGAAATGTTTTAAAAAATTGTGGGGTCAGGGACCAGTATATCAGAGCTGTCAAGTGCATTTGACAGCAGTGTCAAATGCATTCAACAGCTCAGACTCACAAACAACAAGCAATGCACAAAGGGGGATCCGAGCAGCCATTTGCATGCGATTCCCTTTGTGCATTGCACGCTGTTTGCGATTCGCTAAATTTTACCGAGGCAGCCGTATTTTACAGCTGCCTTTGTGCATTAGGCCCTAAGTCTGAAAAAAGTACCCTAATGGACTAGCTGACCACTAGAGGGACAAAGGCATGAAACCCCCTTAATCTCTCAATAGTCACTGACCCCCTCTCAACCCCCAAAGATGTGACAGTGACAGTAGATAGCAGGCTCTATAACATCTCCAGATCTTATGGCCATTCCTAAAACAACAGCAAGCAAGTGGATGGAGTAGTTTTGATGTCAGTGAAGTGGACAGTGAATAACGGGACCCAGGTTCAATTCCCACATTAACTCTTTAATTTCAGAACAAATATGTGAGCCTCTTGGAGCATAGACATAGCTCTTGTTCCCATATATATAAGTGAACTGCAAGCCTGAGGGCTATTGTAGTGGTGGATCTTTAGGTACAGTTAACTTGTCTCTATTCCTGGAAGGCTCAACATACAATATGAAGGGTTTTAGGTGGAATGTGTACCCGGATCCCTTTTTGTGAAGTCCACTGCACTGACCACTAGGCTGTCCCTCTGCACTGCTGGGATGTTTGTGTGGTAAGTTCAGTTCACTAGGAATGCTGTAACACAGATCTCCCTATGGCTTGCTTTTCTACTTTTTTTTTTTTTCTAATGGCACCTACAGGTGGACGTGCTGAGCCTGAAAACATCTAGCACAAAGCCATAATGAACAAGAAATTCAGATATTTTTCTGGTTTGATTAAGTCTGTGTGCTAGGTGTTGGACTGAAACTTGGATGTCTTATCAAAAATGCCTCTCCATAGCTCCTAGAATGTTAGGTATTATTAGGAAAGGAATGGAAAACAAAATGAGGATGTTACAATGCCTTTGCATTGCTCCATGGTACGACCGCACCTCGAATATTGTATTCAATTCTGGTCACCGCATCTCAAAAAGATATAGTGGAATTAGAAAAGGTACATAGAAGGAAGACAAAAATGATAAAGGGAATGGGACAACTTTCCTATGAGGAAAGGCTGAAGTGGCTAGGGCTCTTCAGCTTGGAGAAAAGACAGCTGAGGGGAGATATGATAGAGGACTATAAAATGATGAGTGGAGTGGAAAGGGGTAGACGTGAATCGCTTGTTTACTCTTTCCAAAAATACTAGGACTAGGGAGAACTTAATGAAGCTACAAAAGTAGTAAATTTAAAACAAATCAGAGAAAATCTTTCTTCACTCAGCTTGTAATTAAACTCTGGAATTTGTTGCCAGAGAATGTGGTAAAGGCGGTTAGCTTAGCAGGGTTTTAAAAAATGTTTAGCTGGCTTCCTAAAGGAAATGTCCATAGACCATTAGTAAAATGGACTTGGGAAAAATCCACTGCTTATTTCTGGGATAAGCAGCATAAAATGTATTGTACTTTTTTGGGATCTTGCCAGGTACTTGTGACCTGGATTGGCCACTGTTGGAAACAGGATGCTGGGCTTGATGGACCATCGATCTGTCACAATATGGCAATACGTATGTACTTATATATAGTCATCCATTTTTTTCAATGGGATGAGTGTCCTTCTTATTCTGTAGTTTGAGGACATTTGCTCTAGATCGTAATCCCCAAATTCATCCTCCATTTTAGGAGGGATGTTATCAGTGTGGGCTAAGATTAAGACGTGTGTTTTACTGTTAACCTCAGTGGCATGGATGCCTTTGGAAAACATGGGGAACCAGACACCAAAGGGTATTGATCATCAGGTGGGGGTGGATGTCTGGAGACTGATGTGGTGGGGGGGGGGGGGGGCAGGTGCTTCTTACAGAAATGTTGTTCCTTCTATGATAATTCCCATTCAGTCACCATTCCTTTGGCATGAGAAAGTTCTTCTAGCATTTTTCCATAGGAAGCTTCCTACTTAAGTTTAAAAAGGGTTTAGGGGATCCTTTATTTCTCCAGAGCATGTGGAGAAGCTGTATGTGATGACACAACAATGATTGTCCCTTTGTTGTCTTTTATCCTTATCTCTTGTTTGTCCTGTTTGTCTGTCCTAATTAGATTGTAAGCTCTGTTGAGCAGGGACTGTCTCTTCATGTTCAAGTGTACAGCGCTGCGTACGTCTAGTAGCGCTTTAGAAATGATAAGTAATAGTAGTAGTAGTAGTTATCCTCTGAACTTCCTCCTTTGTGCATAATTAAGTCAACTAGTTGTTTGCTGTCTTCCTTTTATGGTCTGTCTGTTTCATTTCACCCCATGTGCTTTTCCTTGTTTTCCTTTTGAATATTAAACCAACTTATTGTCTTTGCGTGTGAAAGCAGAACAGCAAACACTGAATAAACTAAACTCTGGCCTCCACCTACTCAGCTTGCAGCTTGAAGAAAAAAGGTGACAAAAAAAACAAACAAACAGAGAGAGAAAAAAAGAGAGAGAGAAGAGATTTATATTCTCTTTGCTATAGAGAACACAGGGACTTTAACAGACCTACCAAAATAGTTCCCCACCCCAGCACTCCATTGAGCGGGAGGGTTTACTTTTTGGTAAATAGAGGGTCTATAATTAGACCAAGTAAATAAAGTACAGACTTTCTTTTAACAGTGCAAGAACAGAATAAATTTCTTCCCTCTACAGGGCTCATTTTCAAACAAGGCACAAAAAGGTTCCCTAAACGACCAGATGACCTCCCCTTACTCCCCTACCCCCCCCCCCCCCAGTGGTCCTGAACCCCCACCCCACCCCCAAAAATGTGATTAAAAATATTACTTGTCAGCCTCAGATGTAATACTCAGGTCCATTAGAGCAGCATGTAGGTCCCTGGAGTAGTCTAGTGGTGGGTGCGGTGCACTGCAGATAGGTAGACCCAGGCCCATACCTACCCCTACTTGTTACACTTCTGGTGGAAACTGTAAGCCCTCCAAAACGCACCAGAAACCCACTTTACCCACATATAGGTGCCCCCTTCACCCATAAAGGCTATTGATGTAGTGGTGTACAGCAGGGGCATAGCTACAGGTGGACCTGGACCCAGGCCCACTCATTCTTGCTTTAGGCCCACCCATTCTCAGTCTGATCACCAATCAGGTTCCTAGGCATCACTTACCCTGCATACAGCTGTAGTGCTCATTAGCTCAGCTTCAACCACTTGTAACAGGAAGTACCTCATCTGAGAGAGCCTGTTGCTCCAGTGATTTGTTTTTTTTATACCTACCATCACCTGAACAAGTAAGCAGCAGCCCTCCTGCCTTGCCTGCCTCATTTGCTGCTGCTCGGGCATGGGGAGAGGGGAAGGGCTCTGCTCAGTTTTTTTTCCCCTATGTTCTGCAGCTGCTCTGCTCTCACTGCCTGCCCCAGCGAATCAGTCTGGCACATCTTGGGCCTCTACTATTAATGATACTGCAGGACCCAGAGAAATGTGCAGCAAAGTCCATAGCCTGGGTGCTGCCTTTAAATATGTGGGACCTCTCCCATGCCACTGGCATCCAGCCCCAGACCAAGACCAGGAGTCAGCAGCTGCCAGAGCATTGGGAGTGAAGCCCCCCCCCCCCCCCCCCCACCATCCAACACACACCTCTAGCCAGGAGTCAGCTTAGGCTGCCTCTCCAGCCCTGCACCACATGGACATTGATCAGGGTCTTCTCATCCAGGGCAGTAAACTTCTGGAAGAAACGTTTTTGCAGTGCTAAGGGGACACAGACTTCAGGTTAAAAAAAAAGAAAGTTTTGTTATTATACTGGAGGGCTTCTGGGTGGGGGTGGGTTCTGCAGTGTCCAGGCAAAACAGTATTCTATTTCATGCTCTTGGGCTGTTGGGAGGTTTTGGGCTCTGCAATACCAAGGTTAAAAAAATGTTTTGTTATATTATGGACTTCTGGGTGGGGGATTTGGAAGGCCAGGGAAGGGCGAGACTGATGCCAGCCTGGCTGATGAGAGGTAGAGAAGGGCAGGGCTATGTTGTGCTACAGAATGACTTCAGAGATTGCAGGTTACCCAGTTCCAGGTAGAAATTTTGGGACAGTCCTGAATTTCTGACCACCCCATTGTGGTGCAGCATTATTTATTTATTTACTTACTTACTTACTTACTAATTTATTTATATCCCACAATTATTATGGGACTTGCAGCACTGATTTCAATGGACAGGATTAGACACAGCAAATCCCACACTGCTTTAGGTTATAAATTCTAAACCAGGACTGTCCCCAAAACTCCAGCCTGGAACCTGACATCTCTGTGACTTCTAATTTTTGGGCCTTTATTCTGCAATTGGTAAGGGGTGGTCTGTGGTCTGTATGTGACCAAGGTGAGAGATTCTGTGTGCATAAAGTTCATGTGGGGATCTATGAGTCTGGCTTTTCCAATGGGAATGTCACTCACAGAAGGGAGAGAAAGCAGTAGAGCTAGAGGAAAGAAAGAGAGCTATTTGCCTGTGTTATGAATACAGCTTAATCGGGCATTCACATTTGTTACAAAGCAAAGTTTGAAGGATATGTGCCATTTGCTTGTTGTTATTTTTCAGGATACTGTGATGTGTGTTGAGATGTTTGCCTTATAGTAAACATCTCTGGTCAAGTTTAAGTTATGGGATAATATAGCTATGTAAAAATGTCTGTTTCCATTAACTATGTATGTGGTTTAAGTTGATACAGGACAGCTGTTGGGCTGGCTATTTACTTAGAAATCCATCATCAAGTCCACTCTTAAGGCATTATTTAGTAGTATCCCAAGAAACACTATTCATACCTATATATATAGTGCCCACTCATATTAGCTCTGGGCCCAACCAAAATGTCATCTGGCTATGCCACAGTTGGGGGTACAGTTGGGGATAGTGTGTTTTGGGGGGCTCAGAAGGTAATATAAGGGAGCAGCGGTAAGATGTGTTCCTGGGAGCATTTTTTTAAAGTCCACTGCAATGCCCCATTGCTCTGCTGGGATGACTGGTGGACCAGTCTACTAAAAATGCTGCCCCTCGTATATCCCAGTGGCTTGATTGTTCTATGTTTTTCAAGTGGACTTTGTTTTTAATGGTAAAAAAAACTATACAAATCACAAAACCTTGTTAGAAACAATTAAAAAAAAAAAAAAAAAAATATATATATATATATATATATATATATATATTTGTTTGTTTTTAAATGATCTTTCCTATTCTGGCTTTAGAAATTTGTGCAAAATGTCAAAAGCTGGACTTAAATGTCATATCAAAAATGCCCCTCCACATCTCCTATCTTGATAAGGATTGTAATATTTTAATAATGAATGGATATGTATCAATTAGGATTTGAAACGAGATCAGACCCTCTGAAGAAGCTCATACACTAGTCCTTACTACCAAAATATGATATAAAAAAGTCCATTGACCTTGGTCAAGCAGGGTACAGACTATGGACCTCAGCAGCAGCTGCCAGAAGGTCAAAGCAAAAAACATGAATTCAGACAAGAGCTATTAAAATAACTGCCCTGATTAATCTTTTAATTTTTTTCTATCCATTTGCATACTATAAAATGAAACTGGGGTGATGGGATTTATTATTTGGAAGCAATTCAGCCAGGCTATCCTTTCAATTCTTCAACTGACTTGATATGGAACCATTCTGACCCTATTGTCTCACAATTCATTCCTTCAGATCCATGTGTCTAGTTGATATTATCTGTGGTCTCACAGATTTGATAACAATGCAAACAAAAAAGATATTCTAACACATACTGCTGCTAGTTATTCCATATTTTGATTTTCTAAAAGAAACAAAATGATTTCTTAAGATACTTATTGAGTATTCCAAAATCACGATTGGTCTAGCTGGACACCAAACTTGCAAGGGTCAATATTCACCAGTGGTGGTGAGCATTTTTTATAGCTGTCACCAGTGTAATTCCTGGATATTCAATCCTGTGCAATGTCCAGGCATTGAATATCAAGGTTTATGTGTCTGGCTTTCTTATATTCAGCATTTAACTACCCAAGTGACACTGCAAAAATATAGGGCTGTGTTTTATAGGGTCTGATTTAGCAATTAAGTGCTGAATATTAACACTTAACTGCATAAGTGCTGACTCCATCCCTAGACAGCCCACAAATTAGCTGGCTTTCATTTTCATGATCTATGATGATATCCCATGGCACCACCAAGTGAATTCACCAGCCAGAAGCCATTTGCAGCTGGTTAAATCACTTTGAATATCAATCTTACTGTGTTAATGTTCCTCACTTTCTAGAAAATAGATCAAACATGGAAGAAAAAGGATATAATATACAGGAAACAATATCAGCCATGTGTTTTTTATTTTAATGAGATGAGTGGAATTATTCTTGGCAAAGTGTCTGCCTACTGTACATACTGATTCTGATTTGTAACTGGTTGATGTGCATCAAAACTACTTCACCCTTCTAAACTTTGGGATATTATAGAGAAACATCTGCTGTAGTCTGAGATATAGAGAATTTAATGTTCATGCACTGTCCCCAACCTAACGCTGTTTATGAGATATTGATGTTCATCTTCCTCAGATATGGACAACTGTGTAAAATGTCGAGAAGACTACTGGCCCAATCATAAGAGAGACACCTGTATCCTAAAACCAATAATTTTCCTGTCCCATGAAGAGGCTCTTGGGATAGCTTTGACTACCAGCAGCATTTTCTTCTTTCTTATCAATACAATCATTTTGGGAATCTTCATTATTCACCGAGATACACCTATTGTGAGAGCCAATAACCGAGACATCAGCTATATCCTCCTCATCTCCCTTATGATCTGCTTTCTATGCTCCTTGATGTTCATTGGTCATCCTGAACCTGTGACCTGCATGCTACGCCATACTACCTTTGGGATGATTTTCTCTATCTCACTCTCTTCCATACTAGCAAAAACCATTACAGTGGTTATGGCGTTTCATGCAACCAAGCCTGGAAGCAAGCTCCGGAAATGGATGGGTTCCAGGATCTCATATGCTATAATACTTTCCTGCTCTATTTTTCAGTTTATTCTCTGTCTCATCTGGTTGTTTACTGCTCCCCCATTCCCATATCCTAATATGCAATCAGAAATGGGGTCAATACTAATTGAATGTAATGAAGGGTCAACGATTGCATTTTACTGTGTTCTGGGTTTCCTGGGATTTCTGGCTGGCATCAGCTTCATCATTGCGTTCTTATCAAGAAATCTACCTGACAGTTTCAATGAGGCCAAGTACATTACTTTCAGCATGCTGGTGTTCTGCAGTGTTTGGATAACTTTTATCCCGACATATCTGAGCACAAGAGGAAAATACATGGTAGCAGTGGAGATATTTGCCATACAAGCTTCAAGTGCTGGACTTCTGGGATGTATCTTTATGCCCAAATGTTTCATTATCTTTTTGAGGCCTGAAATGAACAGCAGGAAATATCTAACTAAAAACAACTGAAATGAATGTTTTTATGAAATGTTGAGGAAGTTAAAATTGTGATCATTCAAATTTGTGGAATTATCTTTGATTTGAATCTTTAATTCATATAATAATCAATACTTACATGTTCCTATCCCTTAGTCATGCATTCACTCCTAAATGAGTAGGAGTGGCTCCTGCCCTTATAAATCCCCTGGGGCCACTTAACCCCCAATATTCAGTGGCACTAAACTGGAAAATGTCACTAAATATCACTTCTGACTGCCACAAAAAAAAATGGGCATTAAGGGGGACTGCATTAGGGAAGATCTCAGGGTTATGTGGGTGTGTTTAATATTCAGTGCCATCACCCACAACATTCAGCAGTCCAATTCAGGACAAGTCAAAAGTTATCGTAAATTAGGCCAATGACAGACACAGTGGCCTAATATTGGCTGGCACCTGATTAACTTTTTTGATGTGCTTTTATGCCATGAACCTCCTCCTGGCCCCCCTCCTTCCTTTACAAAGGGTAGGAATGAGGGGGGGGGGGGGGCTGTGCTCTGGCCACTAATTACCCACAGGACCACCAGGCAGCAGAGGTAGGCCCAAGGTTTAGAGGAGATGGCTGGCTTCGTTTTTCAGCCATAATGGAAACCGGGCCTGGCCATCTCAAACACGGCGAAATGCAAGGCATTTGGTCATGGGAGGAGCCAGCATTTGTAGTGCACTGGCCCCCCTCACATGCCAGGACACCAACCGGGCACCCTAGGGGGCAATTCTAGAAATTTAAAAAAAAGATAAAAATAGCTCCCAGGTGCATAGCTCCCTTACCTTTGGAACTGAGCCCCCCAAATCCCCCTCAAACCCCACTCCCCACAACTCTACACCATTACCATAGCCCTAAGGGGTGAGGGGGGCACCTACATGTGGGTATAATGGGTTTTGGAGGGCTCAACATTAACCACCACAAGTGGAACAGGTGGGGGATGGGCCTGGGTCCACCTGCCTGAAGTGCACTGCACCCACTAAATACTGCTCCAGGGACCTGCACACTGCGGTCAGGGGGCTGGGTATGACATTTCAGGCTGGCAAAAAACTTTTTTGGGGGTGGGAGGGGGTTGGTGACCACTGAGGGAGTAAGGGGAGGTCATCCCCGTTTCCCTCCAGTGGTCATCTGGTCAATTGGGACACTTTTTTGTGACTTGGACCTAAAAATAAATGGACCAAGTGCAGCCAGCGAAATGCTCATCTGAGCCGGCCATCTTTTTTCCATTCTGTGGTGAAGCCGGCTATCTCGTAACCACGCCCCGTCCCGCCCCCGTCCTGCCTTCTGTACCCTCCCTTGAAGGTTGGCCGGGTCCGCGACGAAAAGCAGTTGGGGCCGGCTAAAACCGGCTTTCGATTATACCGATTTGGCTGGGATCAGGAGATCACCGGCCATCTCCTGATTTGTGTCGGAAGATGGCCGGTGATCTCTTTCGAAAATAAGCTCAGAAGAGTGAATTCAAGAAGCTTGGGAGAAGTAGATATGATATCTAGGTGAAAGGACGGGATAGTAGATGTTATGGATGGGCAAACTTGATAGGCCATATTGTCTTTATTTGCCTTCTTTTTCTATGTTTCTAAATTTTAAATTCACACATAAAAGACCAAAATAAAGTACATGTGAGTATATTAGGGGTTAATTCTATAAGTAGGTGTCTAAAGTTAGTATTCATGTATTATTTTATAAAATACTAGCACGACATAGATGCATGTATATGTGCCTAAGTATGAACACGTATGCCAGCCATATTCATAGCTAAATGTAGATGGTACACATGTAACTTATATTATTTTATCAGTTAAGCATATAAAGTTCTGCTCCTACCTACATCCTGCCTAGATTCCATTAGTTTAGTGTAGTAGACTTATATTCCTTCCAACTATCAGTTCAGGGCAGATTACAGAATAAAACCTTTCAAAAAATTCTCCACATAATGGATATCTAACATGCAAAATTAAAAAAATATATATATACTAGTAAAAAAGGCCCGTTTCTGACACAAATGAAACGGGCGCTAGCAAGGTTTTCCTCGGAGTGTGTATGTTTGAGAGAATGGGTGTGAAAGTGACTGTGTGAGAGAGAGAGAGAGAGAGTGAATGTGCGAGTGTGTGTGTGTGACAGAGAGAGAGTGAGACTGGGTGCAAGTGTGTCTGTGAGAGAGAGAGTTTGTGCCAGGGCCCTCCCCTCCCTCCCAGTTCCAGGGTCCCCCTCCCTCCCTCCCTCTGAGTTCCAGGGTCGTCCCCCATAGGCGTAGTTTGACTGTTTCATTTGGGGGGGGGGCAAAGAATGGGTGGGGCATATTAGCATATCATTTGCATATATACATATGCAAATGAATATGCTAATATGGCGGAAGGAAATGAAATTTACAGGCAAAATATCACAGATGCACATTTCAAAAAGCTGACACATTTCAATTAATAAATTATGAATAAAATACTTTTATTTACCTTTGTTGTCTGATCATTTAGTTTTTCTATTCGCTTTGATCCCAGTGTCTTCTGTTTTATGCAGTGTCTTCTTTCCAGTAGGCTTCCCTCTGCTCCCCACCCTCCCAGTCCCATCCATCTCTTGCTCCTTCCCTCTGTTCCCCACCCCTCCCAGTCCCATCCATCTTCTGTTCCTTCCCTCTGCTCACCATCCCTCCATCCCATCCATCTTCTGCTCCTTCCCTCTGCTGTGCCTGACCTCTCCCAATCCCATCCATCTCCTGGTCCATCCCTCTGCTCCCCACCCTTCGCAGTCCCATCCATCTCTTGCTCCTTCCCTCTGCTCCCCACCCCTCCCAGTCCCAACCATCTCTTGCTCCTTCCCTCTGCTCCCCACCCCTCCCAGTCCCAACCATCTCTTGTTCCTTCCCTCTGCTCCCCACCCCTCCCAGTCCCATCCTTCTTCTGTTCCTTTCCTCTGCTCACCATCCCTCCGTCCCATCCATCTTCCCTCTGCTCCCCCCCCCCCCCCGCGAGGTCCAAGATGGTGACTCCGTTTACCCCCTCTCTTCCTCCCTCCCTCCCTCCGGCGCAGGCAGCAGTCTTTTCCAGCGTTCCTGGCAGCGGTAGCGATATACACGCTGCCTTCGGTCTGCCCCGGAAGCCTTCTCTTGAAATTCCTGTTCCCACCTATGCGGGAACAGGAACTTGAAGAGAAGGCTTCGGGGCAGAGCCAGAGGCAGCGTGTACAACGCTACCGCTGCCAGGAACGCTGGAAAAGACTGCTGCCTGCGCCTGAGGGAGGGAGGAAGAGAGAGGGGTAGACGGACACGCTCCTCTCCGTCCGCTTGGCTTCCCTGCCCTCTCTGTCTGCGTCCCGCCCAAAAGGAAATGACGTCAGAGGAAGGCGGGACGCAGATAGAGAGGGCAGGGAAGCCAAGCGGATGGAGAGGAGCGCGTGCCTGCATGTGTTTTTTTTTTTTAACTAATGGCGCGGCGGCGCCTCGCGTTGTTTGGGGGGGCATTGCCCCCTCTCGCCCCCCCCCAGTCTATGCCTATGTCGTCCCCCCTCCCTGCCTCCGAGTTCCAGGCTCGTCCCCTCCCTCCCTCCCTACCTCCGAGTTCCAGGGTCATCCCCTCCCTGCCTCCCTCCGAGTTTCAGGGTTCCCTCCCTCCCCTGCATTATGCTCTCTCCCCTGCATTCATCCATATGCAGGCAACGTCCTCTGTGCCCTGCCCCCTCCGTCCATCCATGTGCAGCATCTCTCCCCTGCCCCCTCCACCTCCCTCTGAGTTCCAGGCCCCCCTCCCTCCCTCCCATTTCCAGGGTCCCCCTCCCTCCGTCCCTCCCTCCCAGTTCCAGGGTCCCATGGAACTGGGAGGGAAGGGGAACGGAGAACGTTGGAAGAGTGACGTCAGCAGGTGGTTACAATCCCAGTGACACACATTGGAACGTTGGAGGAGTGATGTCAGCAGGTGGTTACGATCCCAGTGAGACACATTGGAATGTTGGAGGAGCAAATTATTATATTAGATATCTGCCCTAGATACTAAAACAAAACCCCAGCTTTCATCCTTAATACAAACGTCATTACATGGTGAAATACTTTGTAAAAAGCCACTTTTTGAAATGTCAATTGAACATCACATAATTTGTTATATCTTTCAAATCTTCTGGAAAGGAGTCCCATAGTTAAGCCTCTTTTACCTAATCATTTCCATTGATAGACATTTCTAGCTGGTCTATGTAGTTTCACATCATTAATTCATCATACAGTTCTGTGACTGCTATGACATATTTTAGATAGCCTGGGCTAAACCATAAAGAATTTTAAAAATTAAAATTACAACTTTAAATTCAATTCTGGCCAGCAAGGGCAACCAGTGAAGTTGAATCAGACAAGGCATCACACAGTCATACTTCCTTCTCCCCAAAATCAATTTGGTCGCTGCATTCTGGAATGCTGCAACCTATCTAGTTGCTTTTGATGAGGACCAATAAAAATTACATTGCAGTAGTCTAGTGTTCCAAGAATTAGTGAATTATCATTTGAAAATGATTTACTTCTAAGTATTGTTTCAGCCTTCGCAACATCTTCAATTTAAAAAAAAAACATTTCTATCTGTACTACTAATGTGAGACCCTGTAGTTAACTCAGAATCAAGAGACACTCATAGAAGTTTTATTTGTGATTTAATTAATACTTCTGAACAGCTAATATTGGATTCAATAAGAGCATAGGTTGTTTGCGATTTCCCATCAAGCTCATTTCATTTGGACTTTACTGTTTTTTTTCCCAGTCTTAGGAAGAAAAGAGATAACTTGTGAGCAGCTATATGTCCTGATCTTCCCAGGTACTGTTTGTTTAGATAGTTTTATAATTGATCTATATTTCAATTACCTGTTATTGTTTGCTGATTGCACATTTTTTTGTTCACTGTTCTTATTCTGACAATAAACATTTTTAGTTTGTTGACTCTGCTTGTTTGCACTGATAAAGAATCCTGGTGGTTTGTGTACTGGGTCTGTAGTGCTTTCTGGGAACTGTGGGACTACTGGGATTATGGCCTTCAGTAAAATAGAAATCACTGGGCGGTTGTGACCCTGTCGGTAGGAGGAGGATGGTAGTGTAGAGCACAAGCGGCAAGTACAAGCAGACCTGAGTTATGCTGGGGATAGACTCTCTAAGTGACCATGGGGTAACCCTAGGTGGGTGGCTACGTATTTCGTCACAGCCCCTAAATGATATCCATATATAAATTTTTTCAAAAACTCCACTCATCAAACTGTACACTGCTGTTAAATCAGAATGCATGAGAAACAACAAGACCATGTCATTAGCACAGAGAAATACTATATTTTCAATGACTTAAATATTTCCCTCAATTAGATTTTATATAAAATGGAGGAGTGGCCTAGTGGTTAGGGTGGTGGACTCTGGTCCTGGGGAACTGAGTTCAATTCTCACTTCAGGCACAGGTAGCTCCTTGAGACTCTGGGCAAGTCACTTAACCCTCCATTGCCCCAGGTACAAATAAGTACCTGTATATTTAAGCTGCATTGAGCCTGCCATGAGTGGGAAAGCACAGGGTACAAATGTAACAATAAAAAAAAAGCAGGGAGCCTTGAGGTGTTCCCTGTGCCATTCACTTGAATATTTTTCCTACCAATTTATTTGGATGGCTCAGTGCTTCAAAAGACCAGTAAACCAATGTAATATGTTGCCTGAAATTCTATATCACTCAACATATTCAACAGACAATTATAATGTACCAAATCAAAAGCCACAAAATAAGTCCAATTGCATTAAAAATAATTCAAATTCCTTTATCTAAAATCAACCTGGATTAAGTCAGTAGAGTCGCCAAAGGTGTTTCAGTACTAAGTTGTGATCTAAACCCTGATTGCATAGGGTCTAATATTTCATGACACACTAGGTAATCCTGAAGTTATTTGGCCACTATAGCTTCCACCGTTTTTGTTACTCTTGGCAACAGGGCAGTAGTTACTGTGCACAGGCCTAAGTTAGAATTCTTTAGAAATGGGGCCAAAATAATTTTCTCCATCTTGTGACAAGACAAGCCCCAGAGATTCCCCAGTGAAGCAGTTGAGCTCAGAACTACGGGTCCCAGAAATCCTTGCAAGAATGAGTGAGGAGAGTAGTCCTAAAAAGATGGAATGGATTCCCAGTCCCAGCAGGGGGAGCAATGGCTTGAAGCAGGGTGAGCCTATTACTCCCTTCCCCTTCCCTTCCCTGGCTTCACCATCAGTATATAATTCCCCCCAGCTGTGAGAAGGGGCGAGCAGATTTCCTGGAGGCTCTCGGTCACCAGGGAGGAGGAGAGACGAAGGGAGAGAGAGATTCCATGGAGCAGGGGCGTAGCCAGATGGGCAATTTTGGCTGGGCCTGAGCCTAAGGTGGATGAGCATGGAATTTGCCCTCCCCGGCCGCCCTCTGGTTTGCTCCTCTCCCCACCCCTCCTTGCCCACAAACCCCAAATATTAAATACTTGAGCTGGCGGGGATACCCAAACCCTGCCAGCTGAAGATTTCCTCCTCCTCGAGCAGCCAGCACTCTTCCAAACGGCAGCCGGCAGCACTTGCCTCAAACTGATGCTGCTGCCAACAGGCTGTGCATGCTCAGTGCTTTTACATGTGTGAAAACTGAGGATGTGCAGAAGGGCTGGTCTCAGCGTCAGCTCAAGGAAAGTGCTGCTGGCTGCCCAAGAAGAGAAAATCTTCAGCTGGCAAGGTTTGGGGGATCCCAACCAGCCACAGCAAGAGTGTCACAATTTTGGATGGCCCTGAATCCAAAGTGGGTGGGCCCTGGCCCACCCAGGCCCACCTGTGGCTACGCTACTGCCATGGAGTATGTGGAGGAAGGAAGTAGCCTGCCACTAGAGCTGCCCAAGGGAGAGGAGCCAGCTACCATGGAGTGGGAGAATTCAAAGGTTGCCCTGCCCAGCACATGAAGGCAGAGGAGGAGGCCACACTGGGTGAGTTGCTGAGAGGTGGGAGAAACTACCAGTCCTGCTCCTTACAGGGTTCCCTCTGTGCTGTGAAAAGGCAGGTGATTTGTGGTATTGGTTTGATGTACAAAGACTGTCCATGAAGATTTGTTTTGAAAAATTGTGCTGTATTGGAAGTGTGCTGAACTCTTACTAAACCCTTCTGAAGGAGGGGGAAGGGAAAGCTAATGCCCTAGTAGAAGACCTGAGGTCTTGAGGAGCTGAGCGTTTGCTGAGGGATTTTGAGACCTAGACCGTACCTTTTTCTTTTGAGGATTATATTAGGAGGACTGTCCTTTTTTTTTTTTTGAAGACTATATTATAAGGGCTGTACTGTTTGTTTTGAAGAATATATTATGATTTTGGGTGTGAAATTGCCTTGATAATAAGACTTTGACCCGGAATTCCCGTATCAGCTGTATTCTGTCCTGGAACCCTGGGAGTCCTGCAGGCTTGCTGGCCCCGCCCAAGAAGAGGAAGCGGACCCCCCCCCCCCTTTACAATCTATTATGAAAAAGTCCTCATTTGTAATGAATGAAGTACCATAAGAGTTAACCATCAAACCAAAGAATCGGGTAAATCTTTTAATAACCATGCTGAACATGGGTCAAGTAGACAATTGCCCTTGGCAAATCTTTTTATATATTCTTCCATTTGAAGAACAGTATCTGGAAGAAAAGTATCCCAATGATCATCAGAGAAACCCTCAACCTCTCCAATTTGTTTCAAACTTTTTATGGGACAATATCTGCCTTATTTTCGAAAGAGAAATACGCCCATATTTTGACCCAAATCGGAAGATGGGCGTCTTTCTCCCGTGGGTGGCCAAATCGGTATAATCGAAAGCCAATTTTGGGCATCTTCAACTGCAATCTGTCGCGGAAACGGCCAAAGTTGACGGGGGCATGTCGGAGGTGTGATGAAGGTGGGACTGGGGCGTATTTATCGGCTGAGGAGAGATGGGCATCCTCGGCCAATAATCGAAAAAAGAAAGGCGTTTTTAGCGCAAATTTGGGTCACTTTTTTTGAACCCTTTTTTTTCACGAGCTAGTCCCAAAAAAGTGCCATAAATGACCAGATGACCACCGAAGGGAATCGGGGATGACCAGCCCTGACTCCCCCAGTGGTCACTAACCCCCTCCCACCCAAAAAAACCAACTTTAAAACTTTTTTTCCAGCCTGTATGCCAGCCTCAAATGTCATACCCAGCTCCTTCACAGCAGTATGCAGGTCCCTGGAGCAGTTGTTAGTGGGTGCAGTGGACTTCAGCCAGGTGGACCCAGGCCCATCCCTTCCTACCTGTTACACTTGTGGTGGTAAATGGTAGCCCTCCAAACCGCCCCCAAAACCCACTGTACCCACATCTAGGTGCCCCCCTTCAGCCATAAGTGCTATGGTAATGTTGTAGAGTTGTGGTGAGTACATTCCAATTTAAATACAAATTCTCCTTCTATACATGATTTCCTCACTAATATTTGCCATAAAGGCCATGTAGTATCACAATTATACAAATTTTGTATATAAAAAAATTCGAGCAGCAAACTTAGCTTAGGTTCAGTTTGGGAAAATGATCTCCAAATCCATGTTACACCCCAACAGCGGACTTGTCTCTGGTCTAAACTAAATAGACCCATAGATTCGGCCAGCTACATTCAATGAATATATTTCTTTTGCCATAGGGTGATTTGGACTCCCCATAAAATGGAAGTAGCTGGACTTACCACTAATAACAAATGTTGGTCTTGTTGTTCATATCCTGGCACCCTACTTCATATGATTTTTGAATGTAGATTAATGATTTTTGGTGCCAAATATGGTCCTTTTATAACAAATATCCTTCCTATACAATACTTAATTACACCTTCCATTATTGTATTTGGTTCTGTATTATTTCTCAACTAGGTATTTCCCAACAAAAATTGCTAAACATTTTAGTTACTGCTGCACTTAAAATGGTTCTTATGCATTGGAAAGATAATTCTAATCTCAATTCTATTTTTTGTGGCACTTAATTTTACAAATCCAAACATTTGAAACATCTTTAGCAGAAAAAAATGGGAACGACATGTTGAACTACTAAAATTTGGTTTCCTGTAGATAAATATTTGGAATATTATTATTCTTTGTAACTATTATCAGATTATGGTTATCTGTTATGCAGCAATTACTCAAACTAAATTGTTATTATTTTTATTATAACTTATGTTACATTTATTGTTATTTCTGATAACTTGCTTGTCAATTTCAAAATGCAAAATTCAATAAAAAAATTATTGGACTAAAAAAATAAAGATGAATGCATCTCTAATGCTCCTGGATCACAGGAACATTATCTATAATCTGAAGTTTTATCCTGAAAAAAAGTTACAAAATCTTCAGCTGAAGCATCTATATCCATTTGTTTAATTAGCAAAGTAGTCAGGTGTTTAATCTAAACAATTTTTATATGATTGTGATGCTTCAGCAATCCTAGCACCAGTTAAGTGGACCATAAGCATTTTCTGTGCTGATGTGCAGACCTTGACCAATAGAGACTAAAGTTCAGGCTGCATTGAAGTCTCGTCGAAAGTGTGGATTACAGAAGGTTGTCAGCCAAGATCTATGTGTAGCAATATGCAGGGGTCTAACCCCTACATTATCTACCTCTCCAGGGTATCTACCCTATTACATATTTTGGTATCATCCACAAAGAGGTAAATCTTACCAGACATTTATTAGGCAGACTTTACGGTCTGTGTCCCGCAAATGACAAGATGGATTCGGATGAGCTGGACTGGCCTTTGATGGCAACTCCAGGAGTTGGAACATAAGGGCAGTGCCGAGCAGACTTCTAAGGTCTATGTATTAGAAATGCCAAAGAAGGTCCACACACACACCTCACATTCATTGCTGGTTTAATCATGAATCTTATTGTTGGGCAGACTGGATGGACTGTTCAGGTCTTTATCTGCTGTTATTCATTATGTTATTGTGTTTAGCATTCCCTCAATATCACTCACAAAAAATATTAAAAAGAATCAAAACAAAAGCCAGTCCTTGCATCATATCCCTTTCCTCAGAGTGAACTCCATTAACCACTGTCCTTTGTCGCTTTCCACTGAACCGGTTCCTAACCTGGTCAGTCACTTTAGGATCTATATCAAGAGCACTCAGTTTATTTATAAGTCACTTATACAGAAACATGTCAAAGGCTTTGCTAAAATCTAAGTAAACCACATGAAATGCTCTCCTTTAAACCAAATATCCAGTCAAACAAATTAATCAGATTTATCGGACAAGACCTAATAAAGCCAAGCTGTCCCAGGTCCTGAATTCATTTGATTCCAGAAACATCACTATTTTGTTTTAGAAGCTTCTCACCACCAGGTCAGGCTGGCTGGTTTATAATTCCCAAGCTCTTTATTACTTTTGCTTTTGTGGGGTGGGTCCATATGCACTGTTCACCTCCACAAGCGAACCACTCTTGACTCTAGAGAAGCACTGAAATGGTCAGACAGAAGAGTCAGCAACACATTCCTAAGTTTCCTTAGTACCTTCAGATATATCTTATCAAGCCCCATTGCCTTGTCCATCCTCAGCTTAGCTAGCTTCTCACACACAATCTTATGAAAATCATTCAAGGTCTATCACACATTCATTAATATTTGCTTTGGAGCAATTCACCACTTAAACATCCCCATACAATAAGTTATGTGGTACAGATCTAATCACCGCCTCAATTTCTGTCTATTGCTCATTTTTTGTTATTTCATTATTTTAATTACACTTAAAAAACTTCAGTATGGTAGACAAAAACATGTCACAAAAATAGACCAGAATACATAATTTCACTTAAATAATGATCTTTGTAAGGGAGGGGGTGATCATATTTTCAACCAGATTTATAAATTGCATAACTATAAATGAACTAGTAAATGCACTCTTGCTATACACTCTGTGAAAAATTGCACAATACTGATATATATCATCTACAAGCTCCCTCGGTACAAATATGCTAAATGCTGGTGGAGATTTATTGATGATGTTTTTATTTTATGGGGTTCTTCATTAGAAATGTTAGATTTATTTCTGATTGATTTAAATGCATGCCATCCTACGATCAAATTTCAACACACGGTTCATAATCATGAAATCAGTTTTCTAGATGTTAAGATCAATAAAAATAGTGAGAAGTTTGAAACCGATGTTTTTACTAAACCAACTGATCGCAATTCATTACTATCCTATGATAGTATGCATCCAATTCATATTAGGAACAATCTTCCATTTGCACAATTTTTACGTTATAGACGCATCTGTGATAATTCACGGAAATATAAAGATTCAGCTGTCCAATTGAAAGATAAACTTATGGAAAGAGGGTATCCTAGTAAAATTGTTAAACAAGCTTATAAAAGAGCTCTTTATAATCATCGAGAACATTTATTAGAACCCAAATCTCAGGAACATCAAACTATAAAAGATCAAAAAGCGGTCTGCATTATGCAGTATACATCAATGGCACCCAGGGTTGCTAATATTATATATAAGAACTGGAAAATACTATCTATCCATCAAATGTTTGCCAAACAAAAATGCATGATATCATACTCCAGACGTGCAAATTTAGCAGAAGTTTTATGCCATTCAGATGTTAGAACAAATATTTGGCATAATGACAATGATATACGTGGCCATAAGAAATGTGGAGAATGTATTATGTGTTCAGTCATGGAGGAAACAGACAAATTTTGGGATAGAATCAAACAGAATTGGATATATCTAAAAGGAGTGACTTCATGTATATCAAAAGCAGTCATTTACATGATTACATGCCCATGTGGATTACGGTATATAGGTCAAACTAAACGCATGTTTAAAATTAGACTCTCGGAACATAAGCATGCGATTCAATCGGGCAAAACACACATGCCTTTGGCTAAACACTGTATAGAAAGGAACCATAAATTTGAACAGCTACGTTGTCTAATTATTGAACAACTAATAGATAACAACAGAAGAGGTGATGTTTCACGTGTTCTACATCAAAAGGAGCAGAAATGGATTTACTATTTGCAAACTGTGTATCCAGAAGGTCTAAATGGACCGATGGAATGGGAAGCATTCTTTTAATTTTCAAAAAAGCATACACTCAGGATCATTACCATCTGAAGAGAAAGAAAAAAATTTTCTTCACACGTGTATATAAATAATCTCGATTTCAACATGTTAACATCTAAGATCATTGATAGAATAGTCCATAGTGAGAGGCTATTCCTCTCAGATATTGAAGATTTATTCTAAGTAACTTCAAACTATATGATAACATCCTTTTATTACAAAATTTGTATTAACCTTCCTTAAAGAGGATTGTATCACTTTAAATCTTTCAATAAAAGTGATTGGATAATAGGATACAAACAGGTTAGCTCAGGGATTGGCTACCTGAAAGAACTACGGAACTCCTACTGGGTGGAGTTATGGATGTTGGCGTTCTATATTAATAGTCGCCATGTTCTGAACCAAGGTTCGCGATGGATAGAAAAGAAACATATTTAATTGTTTTTGGATATTTCTCCTGACGAAGAACGCGAAACAGTGGGGACCCTTGCTGTCGAGAAAATTAAGAAGACATTACGGCTGAGCAGATTTACCGCTCTAGCAGCTCCCACGTTAAAATATTTTGCTTCACAACCGGAACTATAGGTGACTGAAGAATAAGAACTAGAGTTGGGAACCGTTTTCAACTGCTTTTGGTGGACTGTTTCTGGTGGATATAAGTGACAACATCCCCAGGCTTCAAGATAAGTGGTTTATTTCAATATTGAAAATAGGTTCCAACCAAGCAATGAATTAATGAATGATGGTTCTCTATTTCTGAATATCGCTTCAGTATACAACTTTAAGAGGATTGTGAAGTGAATTCATATACTTTTTCTTTACTTCCATTTAATACTCTCTGCGATATAATGCACTTATAGTCATATTGATATTTGAATTAAGTTATTAAAACACCCCTCCATCCGTTTTTTATTCACAAGATCTTTTTCTTCCTCTAGTAGGGAGTTTTTTGTTACTTGTGGATGTTTTTTCGGAAAGGAGGAGGAGCCCATGATACAGGCCAATTCAGTGGAGTCCTAAGTAATGGTTCCCTGGGCTATTGAGGCTAGTTTATAAACACAAAATAGATGATATATATCAGTATTGTGCAATTTTTCACAGAGTGTATAGCAAGAGTGCATTTACTAGTTCACTAGTTTTTTGATATATGTTAGTGCATTCTAGACAATTGAAGATATAACTATAAATGAACAATATCCAGCCAATATATCACTTATCTAATGACATAGAGCAGGGTTCAGATTCCTATAAGGCACCACTTTTGCTCACCTACACAAAACTCTCTTTGCCCAGCAACAAGGTGTCTCAGGATGGTCCACTTGCTTTCATGATGTTCTAGAATTTGGCAGCTCCTGCTGTCTTGGACCTTGTTTTTTAATCCTTCCACTCTCAAATGTGTCTGAGTTGGCATTAGTGACCAAGCATCACAGCTAATAGCTAGCAAGTGCATCTTGTTGGCCAGACTGGATGGACCATTCAGGTCTTTATCTGCCATCATTTACTATGTTACTATGTATGTTGCCACAAACAGAATACAAAGCACACTGCATACCTCTCAGACTGGCTATAGAAGACATCAGTGAAATGATGTCAGTACAATCAATACTGCATCTGGAGGCAGATGTGTGGCACAGGCATGTATCCCCATGGAAAGTGGTAGAAAGCTAAGCAGGAACCACCCAGGCTGCCCACTGGATGGGCAACCTGGTGACCCAAGAACAGTGGCAACAGCAAAACGTTTGTTTGGATTATCCACCTGAAAGAAACTGGAGGGCAGAGAGGAGACAAGAGGTAAGCTAAGCACTCCCTATCTGGAGGCAGATGTTGTTGGATTATTTGTAGTAAATAATTAGCAGATTTTTATACACACAGCTTCAGCTTTAGAAATGTTAATTTCTTTTCTTCATCTCTCTCATACACCCCAGAATAATTCACTGCTGAGTCACTTTAAAGTTGAAGTAACAAAACATCTGTTTACTCACAGTTTGTAGTTAGATTATATTCAGACAGGCTTATATATACATAATACTATACATTTGGATTATCAGCTCTTTCCATGTGCTTAGATGGTAATGGATGCTCACACCACCATAGATCCTCAGCTTAGGAGAGATCATGAGCTCCATGTGCTGTGCCTAACCCCCACAGGAAGTTGCATGGGTGTGACCTCTCTAAGTAATTCACATCAGAGGTCACAGAGTAATCACAGAGAAAAAATTGGTGACAGGCAATGCATGTAAAATACAATACATTATTCCAACAAACCCCTTCTCATGCATAACTGTCATGCAATTATTAATTCACACAAAGTCCAAGCTTTATACGCAGATTCTCAAAACGTTCTCTGGGTAACGGTTTGGTCATGATGTCAGCTGTCATCTCACTGGTGTGACAATAGTGTAGACTGATGACCCCTTCTTTCGCCAACTCTCGCACGTTGTGGTATTTCGTTGCGATGTGCTTGGTGCGTGACTGAACCTTGTCATTCTGTGACAGTCGGATGCAGCTCTGATTATCTTCCATTAACTGGATTGGTCTCTGTTCAGCTATTCCAAAATCCAGCAAAAGTTTTTCAATCCACATCAGTTCTCTGCATGCTTCTGATACAGCCACATATTCAGCTTCTGTAGAAGACAGACTCACAATACTTTGTTTATGACTGGCCCAAGAAATTTGTACATTTCCATACATAAACACATATCCACTTGTGGATTTATAATCAGAATGATCCCCTGCCCAATCTGAATCACAGTAACATATTAGTTTTGGATTACTATTGGCTGAAATCTTTAATTTACAATCAATGGTACCTTTTAAATACCTTACCATCCTTTTAACTGCAGTCCAATCTGATTTGGTAGGTGAGCTGACCCTTCTGCTCAAAATTCCTACTGCATTTGCTATATCAGCCCTGTATGTGGTAGTTAGATATAAAAGCTTACCTATGGCTGATCTATATTGGATGTTATCTGGTAAAGGTTCTCTTACTGTTTCATCCTTCAGAAAATCAGTGATCATGGGAGTGCTTACAACTTGGGCATCTTGCATACCTAAACTTTCAATAAGCTCATTTATTTTCTGCTTCTGGCTTAGAAGATAAGAACCATCATTTTGTTTCTCAATTTCTATACCAAGATAGTATGACACATTACCAAGTTCTTTTATCTCAACATTCAGGTTTAAATATTTTACAATGTCCTTGTACTCTTGCTCACTTTCGCTTGCAATGAGCAGATCATCAACAAAAGCTAAAATGTATGCATATTGTCCATTTCTGCACCTAGTGTACAAGCATTTATCTGCTTCACCTTGCTTAAATCCTAAATTTGTCAATATTTCATGCAATTTGTCATTCCAACATTTTGCACTTTGCTTTAATCCATAAAGACCTTTGTTTAATTTACACACTAGCTGTCTTTGTTTTGTATTTATGAAACCTGTTGGCTGTTCCATGTACAAGTCTTCAGTTATATCTCCATGAAGAAATGCTGTTTTCACATCAATGTGGTTGACTTGCATGCCTTTTGAGACTGCAATGCTCAGAAGTGTTCTAATTGTCGTGTGTTTCACTACAGGTGCAAACACTTCATCAAAATCTTCTCCATATTTTTGAAGATATCCCTTTGCGACTAATCTGGCTTTATACCTTTCCACTTTTCCTTGTGCATTCCTTTTTAACTTGAATACCCATTTGCATCCTATAGCTTTCTTGCCAGGAGGTAATTTTGTAAGAATCCAAGTATTATTTTTATCCAATGCATCAATTTCTTCTTGTGCTGCTTTATGCCATTCAGCAGCTTCTTCTGCTGGCATTTTCTCAATCTCATCCCATGTTAAGGGCTCTTGAGCTTCTGCTGACTTTGTTAGGTAAGACAGTCTTGGGGGTGGAACACCTTTGTTTTCCCTGGATGAGCGTCTGACAACAGGTTGGTCCGACCTTTCCGCATCCTCTAAATCTGAGAGTCCTTCTCCAATTGATTCCCCTTCTCCAACTGTACTGTCTCCTGCGATGATCCTTTCTGTGTCTGCTTCCTCTGCCTGTTCCTCGTTAGATACAGATGAGTTGCTTTCAGACATCTGCCTTGGTATGGCATTTATATACACTGGCATGTCTATTATGGTTCTAGTTTCATATTCTGGATGATAAGGCTCATCTGGGATAATCCAGCCTTTATCAACCCTTTTGTTTTCATCAAAATATGTAACATGTCTTATGCCAACAATGCCAGTTTTCAGATTCAAAATTCTATATCCTTTGTGTCCTGGAGCATAGCCAACTAAAATGCCCCTTTCTGTTGTGGAATCCAGCTTATGCCTTCTTTGCTTTGGTACATGAGCATATGCTGTACTTCCAAATGTTCTTATGTGTGACAGGTTTGGCTTCCTACCATGCCATGTCTCATGTGGTGTGCGCTCAGCGCCTTTAGTTGGCATTCTGTTTTGTAGGTACACTGCTGTGAGAATGGCTTCCTCCCATTATGGGAGATTGCTATCTGACAGCATACACCTGGTCATTTCCACAAGTGACCTAAATTTTCTCTCTGCAACAGAATTTTGCTCTGGTGTATAAGCTACTGTTGTGATATGCTGAATGCCTTCTTGATCTAGAAATGTGCGCATGCTTTGTGAAGTGAACTCACCACCATTGTCGGTCTGAAGAATCTTTGGTTTTCTTTCAAATTTATTGCTCACCATGGCTACGTATTTCTTCAGCATGTCTGTGACTTGACTTTTTTCTTTCAGCAAATAGGCCACACAGTATCTAGAGAAATCATCCAAGAATATTAGCACAAATCTGTTATTTCCCAATGATGGGATATTAAACGGTCCACATAAGTCACTGTGTATTAAGTCCAGTACTTTATTACTCCTATTTCCTGTGTATGCAGGAAATGAGGGTCTCACACCTTTTTGAGTAACACAGTCTATGCATTTCTCCATTTTACCAGTATCTGCACTGATCTGAATGCCTGTGGCTAGTTGCCTACTGTAAAGATCCTGGATCACCTTAAAATCACGATGTCCCAGGCGGCGGTGCCAGATTTCCAGACTACATTTACCATCATTCTTCCTTACTTGCGCCAGATGTGAGGCTTCACCTGAAATGCTCAGTTTATAAACATCATTATGCATAAAAGCTTCAGCATACACTTCATCATTTTTAGAGATTGTGCACTTACTGTTTTCAAAATGAATCGCAAATCCCTTCTTATCTAATGTAGATACACTAAGCATATTGCAAACTGCTTGGGGAATATACAAGACATCACTTACAGGAATTTCTTTAACTTCATTAGACACTTTGCATTTTAAGAATCCAATGCCTTTTGCTTGGATCTTAGCAGTCCCTGCGTTTGCAGTATTAAGAATACCTTCTTCTGGACACATTTCCTGAAAGAAATCCTTACAATTGGTTAAATGGCATGTGCTCCCTGAATCCAAAATCCAAGTACTTTCATTTGAATTATTATTTACCACAGTCAAAGATTTTTCTACCATTAGAAAGCTCTTATGTTTATTATTGTCCTTCATACATTTCCTGGTTGGAGAATTCTTTTGTTCCATTGGCTTAGGTGAGCTAGAGGGAGTGTTTTGTGTTTCCTTACACCATTTAGATACATGTCCCTCCTTTCCACATGAGTAGCAAATCAGCTTGCCCTTGGGTGGAGTTTTCCCATAGCTCCGCCTTCCTCTGTTCTTTGCCAAGAAATTTGTTTCATTTCTCTCTGACTGACTTTGAGAACACATCTCCTCAGAATCATTAATTATGCATTCCTGCCTCAGTTTTGATGCTGCCTGTTCAAAAGATTGCCCTTCAATGGCTTCATTTACAGACCTAAAAACATCAAACTTCTTTGATAGTGAGGTAAAAAGAAATGCTCTTTTCAATGCATCACACATGGGAATTCCAGAAAGTTCTAGCTTTTGAAATGAAGATATAAGATGCATAATGTGATCATTACACTTACTTTTATCCCTTAATTTGGTTTCATTCAGGGGGGGGAATTCAAGATGGCTGCCGCACCGGATGATTGTTGAAACGCTCTGGATGTTATGAGCTGAAAACACTCTTTTTTCCTTGGTAAAATGCCTCATACTAAACGTAAGGGAGTGTTGAGATTAGTGCCTCCACCTACCTCAACCCCCTCCACGGCTCAAACATCGCTGGACCGTTTCCTCTCCGGTGCCTCCAGAACTATACGGGGAGAGGATCCCATTGCGGGAAGGACTGGAGAAGCAGCCCCCCTGCCGGGAGAGGAAGTCTCCCTGTCTCCACCATCTCTTTCACAGATCCCTCTCAGCCCGGCGTCGAGAGCAGCCCTGGAGGGAAACCCCATCGACTCTGACGATGTGTCGATAGAGGCTTCCAGTGAGGACCCAGGCATGCAGGCTACGACTCGGGGAGCTGGAGGAAGCATTGCTTCTGTAACACAGACCTCAGAGGTGACTCTACAAACACTAAAGGTGATGTTAGACCGGATTGCTACCATGTTGCAGAAGACTTCAGGTGATGTGCTTAATCTTAATACTAAGTTTGAAGACTTGAAAAACACCGTAGACTCTGTTAAAAATGATTTAACAACAAAAGTGCAATCTTTACAACAAGAGGTAGATACTTTAAATGCCTTTAAAAATGTTTCCACTAAGGACTCTATAGACCTTAGACGTAAGATTGAACAGATTGAGAACTTTAACAGACGCCTAAATCGCCGTCTCTTAAATTTTCCTATAATTGCGGGGGTAACTTTGATAGATACCTTTAAGAAATACCTGATAGAAATTTTGAATTTCTCTGCTGAGACAATACCCCCATTAAATAAAATATATTATATTCCTAAAACAAGAGAAGGAGGGCAAGGCTCTGAGAAAAGTATTCCTGACTTACAAAATATTTCTGATATTCTGGAACAATCCTCGGACATTATAATGAACAGAGCTACATTGGTTGTTTCTATGGTTTTTGAGCAGGACTACAATGCTATTTTAAGACTCTATTTTAGAAATTTGAAAGCTCAATTCTATGGCTCAAAAGTGTGGATATACCCAGACGTCACCAAGTCCACTCAACAAAAAAGGAAATTATTTCTTGCTTTAAAACAAAAGACAATAGATATTGGCGCTTCCTTTTTTCTTGCTTACCCGTGTAAATGTGTAGTTAAATTGGGTCAAACTAAATATATTTTCTTTTCACCGGAACAACTTAAATCATTTGTAGAATTGAAACAAGTGAAATGAAATTGTTTTTTTTTCTGGAGAAAAAGCAGCTTTTTCCTTAATTTGAATATAAGTTTATAAAAACTTCTCTTACTCTTTTCCCCCCTCATTTAAATTGGGGTCTAAGAAAGGTTTATTTGTTATATAGTTCCTAAAGATAATTAACCAGTCTAAGTACATAAGTATGTATATATATGTATATGTATACGTGTATGTGCAAATGTGTATATAAGTTATTATAATGCTTGAGAAATATGAATGACTGGATATTATTTTATTTCTTTCTGTATTTCTGCACAAGGTTATCCTTGAATAATGTAATTTAAAACTATAAATAAAGAAAAAAAAAAATTTGGTTTCATTCAACTCTGCTAACCAAATTGGTTGCTGCTTTGCATATGTAGTTGCATACATAGTTCTCAGTTTATATAAAATGTTGTTTGCTGTATCTTTTTCCTCCACTAATATGGCTTGTTTCTCTGAGAGAGCTTCCAAAAACATGCACTTCACATAATAGTTTGCATTGTCCCATTCAGCCATATTTTCAGCTGTTCTGTTTTGGTCTAAACATATATTTAATTTCTTTGCTTGAAGGAGACATCTGAATCTTAGTTCCCACTGCTGATAATTAAATTCAGTTAATTTAGGCACCTTGAGAGAGTAGAAAAATGGTGAATTTCCTCCCTCAGCCATTTTCTTAGCCTTCTGTTTGGTGTGTGGGGGGAGAGAGAGACAGACAGACTGAATCTTTCTTTTAAAACTTAAGAGAAAAATGTGGCTTTTTTACTGCCTGGTAATATTTCTCTTCTTTTTCAATTCCTGGCCCTGGGCCCATAACCCTTTTGTTGGATTATTTGTAGTAAATAATTAGCAGATTTTTATACACACAGCTTCAGCTTTAGAAATGTTAATTTCTTTTCTTCATCTCTCTCATACACCCCAGAATAATTCACTGCTGAGTCACTTTAAAGTTGAAGTAACAAAACATCTGTTTACTCACAGTTTGTAGTTAGATTATATTCAGACAGGCTTATATATACATAATACTATACATTTGGATTATCAGCTCTTTCCATGTGCTTAGATGGTAATGGATGCTCACACCACCATAGATCCTCAGCTTAGGAGAGATCATGAGCTCCATGTGCTGTGCCTAACCCCCACAGGAAGTTGCATGGGTGTGACCTCTCTAAGTAAGTCACATCAGAGGTCACAGAGTAATCACAGAGAAAAAATTGGTGACAGGCAATGCATGTAAAATACAATACATTATTCCAACAGATGTGTGGCACAGGCATGTATCCCCATGGAAAGTGATAGAAAGCTAAACAGGAACCACCCAGGCTGCCCACTGGATGGGCAACCTGGTGACCCAGGAACAGTGGCAACAGCAAAACTTTTGTTTGGATTATCCACCTGAAAGAGACTGGAGGGCACCAAAGGAAAGAACCCAAGGAGCTCACCAGAGAGAAAGGCCCACTCCACACAGAGAGAAGTACCACCCAAGGGCCACACTTGTCACATTCTCTGTTATTTCCATTTCCAGCAACATCAAGGGGAGATCACAGCATGGACCCCAAGAATCTATTCTCATTCATGTCACATCAATTTCAGAAATAACAAAAGGAGCAGTCCCTTGCTGGCTCTGTCCCAGCAGTAAACCTTTTTGGATTTGTTCAAGGACCTGTTGAATGTCATGTTGAAACTGTGAAGGACTGAAGGTTTGAATTTTGAACACATCTGAAGAAATACCTGTTCAGGAGGGACTGGTACAAATTTTTATATTGAACCTGTGCAAACGTTTGTATTTTGGGACACCAATAAATCGCCTCATATCCTGTAAAGTGCAAGCATGAAGATATTATCTTGTCATGTTGGAGGGCACTCCAGGGCCAGTCTCTCTCCCTCACTCCCCTATCTGGAGGCACATGTGGTGCAAGTGTGCATCCCAGAGGAGACAAGAGGCAATCTAAGCACTCTCTATCTGGAGGCAAATACATGGCACAGGCATGTATCCCCATGGAAAGTGGTAGAGAGCTAAGCAGGAACCACCCAGGCTGCCCACTGGATGGGCAACCCAGTGACCCAGGAACAGTGGCACAAGCAAAACTTTTGTTTGGATTATCCACCTGAAAGAGACTGAAGGGCACAGAGGAGACAAGAGTAAAGCCAACCACACCCTAGATGCATGGCACAGGCATGTATCCCCATGCAAAGTGGTAGAAAGCTAAGCAGGAACCACCCAGGCTGCCCACTGGATGGGCAACCTGGTGACCCAGGAACAGTGGCAACAGTAAAACTTTTGTTTGGATTATCCACCTGAAAGAGACTGGAGGGCACAGAGGAGACAAGAGGCAAGCTAAGCACTCCCTAACTGAAGGCAAATGCATGGCACCCGCATGTATCTCCATGGAAAGTGATAGAAAACTAAGCAGGAACCACCCCAACTGCCCACTGGATGGGCAACCTGGTGACCCAGGAACAGTGGCAACAGCAAAACTTTTGTTTGGATTATCCACCTGAAAGAGACTAGAGGGAACAGAGGAGACAAAAGGCAAGCTAAGCACCTCCTATCTGGAGGTAGGATGCGTGTCATAGGCATGTATCCCCATGGAAAGTGGTAGAAAGCTCAGCAGGAACCACCCAGGCTGCCCACTGGATGGGCAACCTGATGGCCCAGGAACAGTGGCAACAGCAAAACTTTTGTTTGGATTATCCACCTGAAAGAGACTGGAGGGCACAGAGGAGACAACAGCAAAATTTTTGTTTGGATTATCCACCTGAAAGAGACTGGAGGGCACAGAGGAGACAAGAGGCAAGCCAAGCACACCCTATCTGGAGGCAGATCCATGGCACAGGCATGTATCCCCATGGAAAGTGGTAGAAAGCAAAGCAGGAACCACCCAGGCTGCCCAATGGATGGGCAACCCAGGAACAGTGGCAATAGCAAAACTTTTGTTTGGATTATCCACCTGAAAGAGACTGGAGGGCATAGCTAAGCACTCCCTATCTGGAGGCAGATGCATGGCACAGGCATGTATCCCCATGGAAAGTGGTAGAAAGCAAAGCAGGAACCACCCAGGCTGCCCACTGGATGGGCAACCCAGTGACCCAGGAACAGTGGCAACAGCAAAACTTTTGTTTGGATTATCCACCTGAAAGAGACTGGAGAGCACAGAGGAGACAACAGCAAAACTTTTGTTTGGATTATCCACATGAAAGAGACTGGAGGGCACAGAGGAGACAAAAGGCAAGCTAAGCACTCCCTATCTGGAGGCAGATGCGTGGCACAGGCATGTATCCCCCTGGAAAGTGGTAGAAAGCTAAGCAGGAACCATCCCAACTGCCCACTGGATGGGCAAGCTGGTGACCCAGGAACAGTGGCAACAGCAAAACTTTTGTTTGGATTATCCACATGAAAGAGACTGGAGGGCACAGAGGAGACAAAAGGCAAGCTAAGCACCTCCTATCTGGAGGCAGATGCATGTCATAGGCATGTATCCCCATGGAACGTGGTAGAAAGCTAAACAGGAACCACCCAGGCTGCCCACTGGATGGGCAACCTGGTGACCCAGGAACAGTGGCAACAGCAAAACTTTTGTTTGGATTATCCACCTGAAAGAGACTGGAGGGCACAGAGGAGACAACAGCAAAACTTTTGTTTGGATTATCCACATGAAAGAGACTGGAGGGCACAGAGGAGACAAAAGGCAAGCTAAGCACTCCCTATCTCAAGGCAGATGCGTGGCACAGGCATGTATCCCCCTGGAAAGTGGTAGAAAGCTAAGCAGGAACCATCCCAACTGCCCACTGGATGGGCAAGCTAGTGACCCAGGAACAGTGGCAACAGCAAAACCTTTGTTTGGATTATCCACCTGAAAGAGACTGGAGGGCACAGAGGAGACAAGAGGCAAGCCAAGCACACCCTATCTGGAGGCAGATCCATGGCACAGGCATGTATCCCCATGGAAAGTGGTAGAAAGCAAAGCAGGAACCACCCAGGCTTCCCAATGGATGGGCAACCCAGGAACAGTGGCAATAGCAAAACTTTTGTTTGGATTATCCACCTGAAAGAGACTGGAGGGCACAGCTAAGCACTCCCTATCTGGAGGCAGATGCATGGCACAGGCATGTATCCCCATGGAAAGTGGTAGAAAGCAAAGCAGGAACCACCCAGGCTGCCCACTGGATGGGCAACCCAGTGACCCAGGAACAGTGGCAACAGCAAAACTTTTGTTTGGATTATCCACCTGAAAGAGACTGGAGAGCACAGAGGAGACAACAGCAAAACTTTTGTTTGGATTATCCACCTGAAAGAGACTGGAGGGCACAGAGGAGACAACAGCAAAACTTTTGTTTGGATTATCCACATGAAAGAGACTGGAGGGCACAGAGGAGACAAAAGGCAAGCTAAGCACTCCCTCTCTGGAGGCAGATGCATGGCACAGGCATGTATCCCCATGGAAAGTGGTAGAAAGCTAAGCAAGAACCACCCAGGCTGCCCACTGGGTGGGCAACCTGGTGACCCAGGAACAGTGGCAACAGCAAAACTTTTGTTTGGATTATCCACCTGAAAGAGACTAGAGGGCACAGAGGAGACAAGAGGCAAGCTAAGCACTCCCTATCTAGAGGCAGATGCGTGGCTTAGGCATGTATCCCTATGGAAAGTGGTAGAAAGCTAAGCAGGAACCACCCAGGCTGCCCACTGGATGGGCAACTTGGTGACCCAGGAACAGTGGCAACAGCAAAACTTTTGTTTGGGTTATCCACCTGAAAGAGACTGGAGGGCACAGCTAAGCACTCCCTATCTGGAGGCAGATGCATGGCACAGGCATGTATCCCCATGCAAAGTGGTAGACAGCTAAACAGGAACCACCCAGGCTGCCCACTGGATGAGCAACCTGGTGACCCAGGAACAGTGGCAACAGCAAACCTTTTGTTTGGATTATCCACCTGAAAGTAACTGGAGGGCACAGAGGAGACAAGAGGCAAGCTAAGCACTCCCTATCTGGAGGCAGATGGGTGGCATAGGCATGTATCCCCATGGAAAGTGGTAGAAAGCTAAGCAGGAGCCACCCACTCTGCCCACTGGATGGGCAACCTGGTGACCTAGGAACAGTGGCAACAGCAACACTTTTGTTTGGATTATCCACCTGAAAGAGACTGGAGGGCACCAAAGGAAAGAACCCAAGGAGCTCACCAGACAGAAAGGCCCACTCCACACAGAGAGAGAAGTACCACCCAAGGGCCACACTTGTCACATTCTCTGTTATTTCCATTTCCAGCAACATCAAGGGGAGATCACAGCATGGACCCCAAAAATCTATTCTCATTCATGTCACATCAATTTCAGAAACAACAAAAGGAGCAGTCCCTTGCTGGCTCTGTCCCAGCAGTAAACCTTTTTGGATTTGTTCAAGGACCTGTTGAATGTCATGTTGAAACTGTGAAGGACTGAAGGTTTGAATTTTGAACACATCTGAAGAAATACCTGTTCAGGAGGGACTGGTACAAATTTTTATATTGAACCTGTGCAAACGTTTATATTTTGGGACACCAATAAATCGCCTCATATCCTGTAAAGTGCAAGCATGAAGATATTATCTTGTCATGTTGGAGGGCACTCCAGGGCCAGTCTCTCTCCCTCACTCCCCCTATCTGGAGGCACATGTGGTGCAAGTGTGCATCCCAGAGGAGACAAGAGGCAAGCTAAGCTCTCCCTATCGGGAGGCAGATGCGTGGCACAGGCATGTATCCCCCTGGAAAGTGGTAGAAAGCTAAGCAGGAACCATCCCAACTGCCCACTGGATGGGCAAGCTGGTGACCCAGGAACAGTGGCAACAACAAAACCTTTGTTTGGATTATCCACCTGAAAGAGACTGGAGGAGACAAGAGGCAAGCCAAGCACTCCCTATCTGGAGGCAGATCCATGGCACAGGCATGTATCCCCATGGAAAGTGGTAGAAAGCAAAGCAGGAACCACCCAGGCTGCCCAATGGATGGGCAACCCAGGAACAGTGGCAATAGCAAAACTTTTGTTTGGATTATCCACCTGAAAGAGACTGGAGGGCACAGAGGAGACAACACCAAAACTTTTGTTTGGATTATCCACCTGAAAGAGACTGGAGGGCACAGAGGAGACAAGAGGCAAGCTAAGCACTCCCTCTCTGGAGGCAGATGCTTGGCACAGGCATGTATCCCCATGGAAAGTGGTAGAAAGCTAAGCAAGAACCACCCAGGCTGCCCACTGGGTGGGCAACCTGGTGACCCAGGAACAGTGGCAACAGCAAAACTTTTGTTTGGATTATCCACCTGAAAGAGACTAGAGGGCACAGAGGAGACAAGAGGCAAGCTAAGCACTCCCTATCTAGAGGCAGATGTGTGGCATAGGCATGTATCCCCATGGAAAGTGGTAGAAAGCTAAGCAGGAACCACCCAGGCTGCCCACTGGATGGGCAACCTGGTGACCCAGGAACAGTGGCAATAGCAAAACTTTTGTTTGGGTTATCCACCTGAAAGAGACTGGAGGGCACAGAGGAGACAACAGCAAAACTTTTGTTTGGATTATCCACATGAAAGAGACTGGAGGGCACAGAGGAGACAAGAGGCAAGCTAAGCACTCCTTATCTGGAGGCAGATGGGTGGCATAGGCATGCATCCCCATGGAAAGTGGTAGAAAGCTAAGCAGGAACCACCCTGGAGGCAAATGCCTGGTTGAGGTGTGTATCCCAGATTAGATAAATGGCAAGTTAAGCTCTTTCTATGCGGGGCCACACAAGTGGTGAAGGTGCATGTCACAGGAGAAAAGCAGGAAGCTAGGCAGGTACACCCCTGGTCAGCCATTGGATGGGATACCTGGTGGAGCAAAATCACTGGTGTAACAAAATCAGTGGTGTAACCTTTTGTTGGATTATCCATGTGAACGTGATTGGAGGGCATGAAAAGAAACTATCTCAGGAGCCCAATGGATAGAAAGACCCCAACCCAATTGGATAATTACAATATATAATATGAATGGGGTAAGTATCTTTATGTCTCTCCCCCAACCTGGAGGCAAATGCCTGGTGGAGGTGTGTATCCCAGATTAGATAAATGGCAAGTTAAGCTCTCCCTGTGCAGGGCCACACAAGTGGTGAAGGTGTATGTCACAGGAGAAAAGCAGGAAACTAAGCAGGTGCACCCCTGGTCAGCCATTGGATGGGCTACCTGGTGGAGCAAAATCAGTGGTGTAACCTTTTGTTGGATTATCCATGTGAACGTGATTGGAGGGCATGAAAAGAAACTATCTCAAGAGCCCAATGGAGAGAAAGACCCCAACCCAATTGGATAATTACAATATAAATTATATAATATATAATATGAATGGGGTCAGTCTCTTTATGTCTCTCCCCCACCCTGGAGGCAAATGCCTGGTGGAGGTGTGTATCCCAGATTAGATAAATGGCAAGTTAAGCTCTCTCTATGTGGGGCCACACAAGTGGTGAAGGTGTATGTCACAGGAGAAAAGCAGGAAGATAAGCGTGATTGGAGGGCATGAAAAGAAACTATCTCAGGAGCCCAATGGATAGAAAGACCCCAATCCAGTTGGATAATTAGAATATACAATATATAATATGAATGGGGTCAGTCTCTTTATGTCTCTCCCCCACCCTGGAGGCAAATGCCTGGTGGAGGTGTGTATCCCAGATTAGATAAATGGCAAGTTAAGCTCTCTCTATGTGGGGCCACACAAGTGGTGAAGGTGTATGTCACAGGAGAAAAGCAGGAAGCTAAGCGTGATTGGAGGGCATGAAAAGAAACTATCTCAAGAGCCCAATGGAGAGAAAGACCCCAACCCAATTGGATAATTACAATATAAATTATATAATATATAATATGAATGGGGTCAGTCTCTTTATGTCTCTCCCCCACCCTGGAGGCAAATGCCTGGTGGAGGTGTGTATCCCAGATTAGATAAATGGCAAGTTAAGCTCTCTCTATGTGAGGCCACACAAGTGGTGAAGGTGTATGTCACAGGAGAAAAGCAGGAAGCTAAGCAGGTGCACCCCTGGTCAGCCATTGGATGGGCTACCTGGTGGAGCAAAATCAGTGGTGTAACCTTTTGTTGGATTATCCATGTGAACGTGATTGGAGGGCATGAAAAGAAACTATCTCAAGAGCCCAATGGAGAGAAAGACCCCAACCCAATTGGATAATTACAATATATAATATGAATGGGGTCAGTCTCTTTATGTCTCTCCCCCACCCTGGAGGCAAATGCCTGGTGGAGGTGTGTATCCCAGATTAGATAAATGGCAAGTTAAGCTCTCTCTATGTAGGGCCACACAAGTGGTGAAGGTGTATGTCACAGGAGAAAAGCAGGAAGCTAAGCGTGATTGGAGGGCATGAATAGAAACTATCTCAGGAGCCCAATGGATAGAAAGACACCAACCCAATTGGATAATTACAATATATAATATGAATGGGGTCAGTCTCTTTATGTCTCTCCCCCACCCTGGAGGCAAATGCCTGGTGGAGGTGTGTATCCCAGATTAGATAAATGGCAAGTTAAGCTCTCTCTATGTAGGGCCACACAAGTGGTGAAGGTGTATGTCACAGGAGAAAAGCAGGAAACTAAGCAGGTGCACCCCTGGTCAGCCATTGGATGGGCTACCTGGTGGAGCAAAATCAGTGGTGTAACCTTTTGTTGGATTATCCATGTGAACGTGATTGGAGGGCATGAAAAGAAACTATCTCAAGAGCCCAATGGATAGAAAGACCCCAACCCAATTGGATAATTACAATATATAATATGAATGGGGTAAGTATCTTTATGTCTCTCCCCCACCCTGGAAGCAAATGCCTGGTGGAGGTGTGTATCCCAGATTAGATAAATGGCAAGTTAAGCTCTCTCTATGTGGGGCCACACAAGTGGTGAAGGTGTATGTCACAGGAGAAAAGCAGGAAGATAAGCGTGATTGGAGGGCATGAAAAGAAACTATCTCAAGAGCCCAATGGAGAGAAAGACCCCAACCCAATTGGATAATTACAATATACATTATATAATATATAATATGAATGGGGTCAGTCTCTTTATGTCTCTCCCCCACCCTGGAGGCAAATGCCTGGTGGAGGTGTGTATCCCAGATTAGATAAATGGCAAGTTAAGCTCTCTCTATGCATCTCAGGAGCCCAATGGATAGAAAGACCCCAACCCAATTGGATAATTACAATATATAATATGAATGGGGTAAGTATCTTTATGTCTCTCCCCCACCCTGGAAGCAAATGCCTGGTGGAGGTGTGTATCCCAGATAAGATAAATGGCAAGTTAAGCTCTCTCTATGTGGGGCCACACAAGTGGTGAAGGTGTATGTCACAGGAGAAAAGCAGGAAGCTAAGCAGGTGCACCCCTGGTCAGCCATTGGATGGGGTACCTGGTGGAGCAAAATCAGTGGTGTAACCTTTTGTTGGATTATCCATGTGAACGTGATTGGAGGGCATGAAAAGAAACTATCTCAGGAGCCCAATGGATAGAAAGACCCCAACCCAATTGGATAATTACAATATATAATATGAATGGGGTCAGTCTCTTTATGTCTCTCCCCCACCCTGGAGGCAAATGCCTGGTGGAGGTGTGTATCCCAGATTAGATAAATGGCAAGTTAAGCTCTCTCTATGTGGGGCCACACAAGTGGTGAAGGTGTATGTCACAGGAGAAAGCAGGAAGCTAAGCGTGATTGGAGGGCATGAAAAGAAACTATCTCAAGAGCCCAATGGAGAGAAAGACCCCAACCCAATTGGATAATTACAATATACATTATATAATATATAATATGAATGGGTCAGTCTCTTTATGTCTCTCCCCCACCCTGGAGGCAAATGCCTGGTGGAGGTGTGTATCCCAGATTAGATAAATGGCAAGTTAAGCTCTCTCTATGTAGGGCCACACAAGTGGTGAAGGTGTATGTCACAGGAGAAAAGCAGGAAGCTAAGCATGATTGGAGGGCATGAATAGAAACTATCTCAAGAGCCCAATGGAGAGAAAGACCCCAACCGAATTGGATAATTACAATATAAATTATATAATATGAATGGGGTCAGTCTCTTTATGTCTCTCCCCCACCCTGGAGGCAAATGCCTGGTGGAGGTGTGTATCCCAGATTAGATAAATGGCAAGTTAAGCTCTCTCTATGTGGGGCCACACAGGTGGTGAAGGTGTATGTCACAGGAGAAAAGCAAAGAGTTAAGCAGGTGCACCTCTGGTCAGCCATTGGATGGGCTACCTGGTGGAGCAAAATCAGTGGTGTAACCTTTTGTTGGATTATCCATGTGAACGTGATTGGAGGGCATGAAAAGAAACTATCTCAGGAGCCCAATGGATAGAAAGACCCCAACCCAATTGGATAATTACAATATATAATATGAATGGGGTCAGTCTCTTTATGTCTCTCCCCCACCCTGGAGGCAAATGCCTGGTGGAGGTGTGTATCCCAGATTAGATAAATGGCAAGTTAAGCTCTCTCTATGTAGGGCCACACAAGTGGTGAAGGTGTATGTCACAGGAGAAAAGCAGGAAGCTAAGCGTGATTGGAGGGCATGAATAGAAACTATCTCAAGAGCCCAATGGAGAGAAAGACCCCAACCCAATTGGATAATTACAATATAAATTATATAATATATAATATGAATGGGGTCAGTCTCTTTATGTCTCTCCCCCACCCTGGAGGCAAATGCCTGGTGGAGGTGTGTATCCCAGATTAGATAAATGGCAAGTTAAGCTCTCTCTATGTGCAGGGCCACACAAGTGGTGAAGGTGTATGTCACAGGAGAAAAGCAGGAAGCTAAGCAGGTGCACCCCTGGTCAGCCATTGGATGGGCTACCTGGTGGAGCAAAATCAGTGGTGTAACCTTTTGTTGGATTATCCATGTGAACGTGATTGGAGGGCATGAAAAGAAACTATCTCAGGAGCCCAATGGATAGAAAGACCCCAACCCAATTGGATAATTACAATATAAATTATATAATATGAATGGGGTCAGTCTCTTTATGTCTCTCCCCCACCCTGGAGGCAAATGCCTGGTGGAGGTGTGTATCCCAGATTAGATAAATGGCAAGTTAAGCTCTCTCTATGTGGGGCCACACAAGTGGTGAAGGTGTATGTCACAGGAGAAAAGCAGGAAGCTAAGCGTGATTGGAGGGCATGAAAAGAAACTATCTCAAGAGCCCAATGGAGAGAAAGACCCCAACCCAATTGGATAATTACAATATAAATTATATAATATATAATATGAATGGGGTCAGTCTCTTTATGTCTCTCCCCCACCCTGGAGGCAAATGCCTGGTGGAGGTGTGTATCCCAGATTAGATAAATGGCAAGTTAAGCTCTCTCTATGTGGGGCCACACAAGTGGTGAAGGTGTATGTCACAGGAGAAAAGCAGAGAGCTAAGCAGGTGCACCCCTGGTCAGCCATTGGATGGGGTACCTGGTGGAGCAAAATCAGTGGTGTAACCTTTTGTTGGATTATCCATGTGAACGTGATTGGAGGGCATGAAAAGAAACTATCTCAGGAGCCCAATGGATAGAAAGACCCCAACCCAATTGGATAATTACAATATATAATATGAATGGGGTCAGTCTCTTTATGTCTCTCCCCCACCCTGGAGGCAAATGCCTGGTGGAGGTGTGTATCCCAGATTAGATAAATGGCAAGTTAAGCTCTCTCTATGTAGGGGCCACACAAGTGGTGAAGGTGTATGTCACAGGAGAAAAGCAGGAAGCTAAGCGTGATTGGAGGGCATGAAAAGAAACTATCTCAAGAGCCCAATGGAGAGAAAGACCCCAACCCAATTGGATAATTACAATATAAATTATATAATATATAATATGAATGGGGTCAGTCTCTTTATGTCTCTCCCCCACCCTGGAGGCAAATGCCTGGTGGAGGTGTGTATCCCAGATTAGATAAATGGCAAGTTAAGCTCCTCTACTGTGCAGGGCCACACAAGTGGTGAAGGTGTATGTCACAGGAGAAAAGCAGGAAGCTAAGCAGGTGCACCCCTGGTCAGCCATTGGATGGGATACCTGGTGGAGCAAAATCAGTGGTGTAACCTTTTGTTGGATTATCCATGTGAACGTGATTGGAGGGCATGAAAAGAAACTATCTCAGGAGCCCAATGGATAGAAAGACCCCAACCCAATTGGATAATTACAATATATAATATGAATGGGGTCAGTCTCTTTATGTCTCTCCCCCACCCTGGAGGCAAATGCCTGGTGGAGGTGTGTATCCCAGATTAGATAAATGGCAAGTTAAGCTCTCTCTATGTGGGGCCACACAAGTGGTGAAGGTGTATGTCACAGGAGAAAAGCAGGAAGCTAAGCAGGTGCACCCCTGGTCAGCCATCGGATGGGATACCTGGTGGAGCAAAATCAGTGGTGTAACAAAATCAGTGGTGTAACCTTTTGTTGGATTATCCATGTGAACGTGATTGGAGGGCATGAAAAGAAACTATCTCAGGAGCCCAATGGATAGAAAGACCCCAACCCAGTTGGATAATTAGAATATACAATATATAATATGAATGGGGTCAGTCTCTTTATGTCTCTCCCCCACCCTGGAGGCAAATGCCTGGTGGAGGTGTGTATCCCAGATTAGATAAATGGCAAGTTAAGCTCTCTCTATGCGGGGCCACACAAGTGGTGAAGGTGTATGTCACAGGAGAAAAGCAGGAAGCTAAGCAGGTGCACCCCTGGTCAGCCATCGGATGGGATACCTGGTGGAGCAAAATCAGTGGTGTAACCTTTTGTTGGATTATCCATGTGAACGTGATTGGAGGGCATGAAAAGAAACTATCTCAGGAGCCCAATGGATAGAAAGACCCCAACCCAGTTGGATAATTAGAATATACAATATATAATATGAATGGGGTCAGTCTCTTTATGTCTCTCCCCCACCCTGGAGGCAAATGCCTGGTGGAGGTGTGTATCCCAGATTAGATAAATGGCAAGTTAAGCTCTCTCTATGTGGGGCCACACAAGTGGTGAAGGTGTATGTCACAGGAGAAAAGCAGGAAGCTAAGCGTGATTGGAGGGCATGAAAAGAAACTATCTCAAGAGCCCAATGGAGAGAAAGACCCCAACCCAATTGGATAATTACAATATAAATTATATAATATATAATATGAATGGGGTCAGTCTCTTTATGTCTCTCCCCCACCCTGGAGGCAAATGCCTGGTGGAGGTGTGTATCCCAGATTAGATAAATGGCAAGTTAAGCTCTCTCTATGTGGGGCCACACAAGTGGTGAAGGTGTATGTCACAGGAGAAAAGCAGGAAGCTAAGCGTGATTGGAGGGCATGAAAAGAAACTATCTCAAGAGCCCAATGGAGAGAAAGACCCCAACCCAATTGGATAATTACAATATACATTATATAATATATAATATGAATGGGGTCAGTCTCTTTATGTCTCTCCCCCACCCTGGAGGCAAATGCCTGGTGGAGGTGTGTATCCCAGATTAGATAAATGGCAAGTTAAGCTCTCCCTGTGCAGGGCCACACAAGTGGTGAAGGTGTATGTCACAGGAGAAAAGCAGGAAGCTAAGCAGGTGCACCCCTGGTCAGCCATCGGATGGGATACCTGGTGGAGCAAAATCAGTGGTGTAACCTTTTGTTGGATTATCCATGTGAACGTGATTGGAGGGCATGAAAAGAAACTATCTCAGGAGCCCAATGGATAGAAAGACCCCAACCCAATTGGATAATTACAATATATAATATGAATGGGGTAAGTATCTTTATGTCTCTCCCCCACCCTGGAGGCAAATGCCTGGTGGAGGTGTGTATCCCAGATTAGATAAATGGCAAGTTAAGCTCTCTCTATGCGGGGCCACACAAGTGGTGAAGGTGTATGTCACAGGAGAAAAGCAGGAAGCTAAGCAGGTGCACCCCTGGTCAGCCATCGGATGGGATACCTGGTGGAGCAAAATCAGTGGTGTAACAAAATCAGTGGTGTAACCTTTTGTTGGATTATCCATGTGAACGTGATTGGAGGGCATGAAAAGAAACTATCTCAGGAGCCCAATGGATAGAAAGACCCCAACCCAATTGGATAATTACAATATATAATATGAATGGGGTAAGTATCTTTATGTCTCTCCCCCACCCTGGAGGCAAATGCCTGGTGGAGGTGTGTATCCCAGATTAGATAAATGGCAAGTTAAGCTCTCTCTATGTGGGGCCACACAAGTGGTGAAGGTGTATGTCACAGGAGAAAAGCAGGAAGCTAAGCGTGATTGGAGGGCATGAAAAGAAACTATCTCAAGAGCCCAATGGAGAGAAAGACCCCAACCCAATTGGATAATTACAATATACATTATATAATATATAATATGAATGGGGTCAGTCTCTTTATGTCTCTCCCCCACCCTGGAGGCAAATGCCTGGTGGAGGTGTGTATCCCAGATTAGATAAATGGCAAGTTAAGCACTCACTGTGCAGGGCCACACAATTGGTGAAGGTGTATGTCACAGGAGAAAAGCAGGAAGCTAAGCAGGTGCACCCCTGGTCAGCCATTGGATGGGCTACCTGGTGGAGCAAAATCAGTGGTGTAACCTTTTGTTGGATTATCCATGTGAACGTGATTGGAGGGCATGAAAAGAAACTATCTCAAGAGCCCAATGGAGAGAAAGACCCCAACCCAATTGGATAATTACAATATAAATTATATAATATATAATATGAATGGGGTCAGTCTCTTTATGTCTCTCCCCCACCCTGGAGGCAAATGCCTGGTGGAGGTGTGTATCCCAGATTAGATAAATGGCAAGTTAAGCTCTCTCTATGTGGAGCCACACAAGTGGTGAAGGTGTATGTCACAGGAGAAAAGCAGGAAGCTAAGCAGGTGCACCCCTGGTCAGCCATCGGATGGGATACCTGGTGGAGCAAAATCAGTGGTGTAACCTTTTGTTGGATTATCCATGTGAACGTGATTGGAGGGCATGAAAAGAAACTATCTCAGGAGCCCAATGGATAGAAAGACCCCAACCCAATTGGATAATTACAATATATAATATGAATGGGGTCAGTCTCTTTATGTCTCTCCCCCACCCTGGAGGCAAATGCCTGGTGGAGGTGTGTATCCCAGATTAGATAAATGGCAAGTTAAGCTCTCTCTATGTGGAGCCACACAAGTGGTGAAGGTGTATGTCACAGGAGAAAAGCAGGAAGCTAAGCAGGTGCACCCCTGGTCAGCCATCGGATGGGATACCTGGTGGAGCAAAATCAGTGGTGTAACCTTTTGTTGGATTATCCATGTGAACGTGATTGGAGGGCATGAAAAGAAACTATCTCAAGAGCCCAATGGAGAGAAAGACCCCAACCCAATTGGATAATTACAATATACATTATATAATATATAATATGAATGGGGTCAGTCTCTTTATGTCTCTCCCCCACCCTGGAGGCAAATGCCTGGTGGAGGTGTGTATCCCAGATTAGATAAATGGCAAGTTAAGCTCTCTCTATGTGGGGCCACACAAGTGGTGAAGGTGTATGTCACAGGAGAAAAGCAGGAAGCTAAGCGTGATTGGAGGGCATGAAAAGAAACTATCTCAAGAGCCCAATGGAGAGAAAGACCCCAACCCAATTGGATAATTACAATATAAATTATATAATATATAATATGAATGGGGTCAGTCTCTTTATGTCTCTCCCCCACCCTGGAGGCAAATGCCTGGTGGAGGTGTGTATCCCAGATTAGATAAATGGCAAGTTAAGCTCTCTCTATGTGGAGCCACACAAGTGGTGAAGGTGTATGTCACAGGAGAAAAGCAGGAAGCTAAGCAGGTGCACCCCTGGTCAGCTATTGGATGGGGTACCTGGTGGAGCAAAGTCAGTGGTGTAACCTTTTGTTGGATTATCCATGTGAACGTGATTGGAGGGCATGAAAAGAAACTATCTCAGGAGCCCAATGGATAGAAAGACCCCAACCCAGTTGGATAATTAGAATATACAATATATAATATGAATGGGGTAAGTATCTTTATGTCTCTCCCCCACCCTGGAGGCAAATGCCTGGTGGAGGTGTGTATCCCAGATTAGATAAATGGCAAGTTAAGCTCTCTCTATGTGGAGCCACACAAGTGGTGAAGGTGTATGTCACAGGAGAAAAGCAGGAAGCTAAGCAGGTGCACCCCTGGTCAGCCATCGGATGGGATACCTGGTGGAGCAAAATCAGTGGTGTAACAAAATCAGTGGTGTAACCTTTTGTTGGATTATCCATGTGAACGTGATTGGAGGGCATGAAAAGAAACTATCTCAGGAGCCCAATGGATAGAAAGACCCCAACCCAATTGGATAATTACAATATAAATTATATAATATATAATATGAATGGGGTCAGTCTCTTTATGTCTCTCCCCCACCCTGGAGGCAAATGCCTGGTGGAGGTGTGTATCCCAGATTAGATAAATGGCAAGTTAAGCTCTCTCTATGTGGGGCCACACAAGTGGTGAAGGTGTATGTCACAGGAGAAAAGCAAGAAGCTAAGCAGGTGCACCCCTGGTCAGCCATCAGATGGGATACCTGGTGGAGCAAAATCAGTGGTGTAACCTTTTGTTGGATTATCCATGTGAACGTGATTGGAGGGCATGAAAAGAAACTATCTCAGGAGCCCAATGGATAGAAAGACCCCAACCCAATTGGATAATTACAATATATAATATGAATGGGGTAAGTATCTTTATGTCTCTCCCCCACCCTGGAGGCAAATGCCTGGTGGAGGTGTGTATCCCAGATTAGATAAATGGCAAGTTAAGCTCTCTCTATGTAGGGCCACACAAGTGGTGAAGGTGTATGTCACAGGAGAAAAGCAGGAAGCTAAGCAGGTGCACCCCTGGTCAGCCATCGGATGGGATACCTGGTGGAGCAAAATCAGTGGTGTAACCTTTTGTTGGATTATCCATGTGAACGTGATTGGAGGGCATGAAAAGAAACTATCTCAAGAGCCCAATGGAGAGAAAGACCCCAACCCAATTGGATAATTACAATATAAATTATATAATATATAATATGAATGGGGTCAGTCTCTTTATGTCTCTCCCCCACCCTGGAGGCAAATGCCTGGTGGAGGTGTGTATCCCAGATTAGATAAATGGCAAGTTAAGCTCTCTCTATGTGGAGCCACACAAGTGGTGAAGGTGTATGTCACAGGAGAAAAGCAGGAAGCTAAGCAGGTGCACCCCTGGTCAGCCATCGGATGAGATACCTGGTGGAGCAAAATCAGTGGTGTAACAAAATCAGTGGTGTAACCTTTTGTTGGATTATCCATGTGAACGTGATTGGAGGGCATGAAATGAAACTATCTCAGGAGCCCAATGGATAGAAAGACCCCAACCCAATTGGATAATTACAATATAAATTATATAATATATAATATGAATGGGGTCAGTCTCTTTATGTCTCTCCCCCACCCTGGAGGCAAATGCCTGGTGGAGGTGTGTATCCCAGATTAGATAAATGGCAAGTTAAGCTCTCTCTATGTGGGGCCACACAAGTGGTGAAGGTGTATGTCACAGGAGAAAAGCAGGAAGCTAAGCGTGATTGGAGGGCATGAAAAGAAACTATCTCAAGAGCCCAATGGAGAGAAAGACCCCAACCCAATTGGATAATTACAATATAAATTATATAATATATAATATGAATGGGGTCAGTCTCTTTATGTCTCTCCCCCACCCTGGAGGCAAATGCCTGGTGGAGGTGTGTATCCCAGATTAGATAAATGGCAAGTTAAGCTCTCTCTATGCAGGGC
>NW_021963008.1:300000-396827 GCF_901765095.1 Microcaecilia unicolor
ATTCAGGTTTCCATGTCGCTGATGTAATCGAGTTTGAAGTCACTTGATATGAGCGTGTAGTGAGGAACCCTTTAAACCAATTGAGAACGTTGCCTCCAATTCCGAAGTATTCGAGGATGTGTAATAAAATTCCATGGTCAACCATGTCGAATGCACTTGACATGTCGAATTGTAGCAGTAGAATGTTGTGATATGATAATCATTTGAGATATAAAGCTTTACGTCATCTACAAAGTGTAGGCAAGTTATTATCTGGGGATCATTAGTATCTCTTGGATTAAAGCTAAAACCCATGGCCCAAGGAGTTCTTAAGCGCATGATGTGAATTAAGTGTTAATCAAAACAAGAGCAGTGATAAAATGAAATTTCCCGCACTCTGGGGCAAATTTATTTATTTATTGCATTTGTATCCCTCATTTCCCCACCTATTTGCAGGCTCAATGTGGCTTACATAGTAACCGTGATGGCGATCGCCAGTTCCGGTATAGCAGATACAGAATGACAATGTAGAAGGTTTATGTAGGATAAACACATCAGGGAATAAGGAGTTGAGTTGTGATCAATTCAAGTCTTAGTTTCGTTGTGTTGTGGGATTGAGGCATTTAAGTTGGGTCATCAGGGTATGTATGCCCTTTTGAATAAGTAAGTTTTTAGTGATTTCCGAAAGTTTGATAGGTCGTGCGTTGTTTTCAAGGTGTTTGGTAGTGCGTTCCATAGTTTTGTACTTATAAAGGAGAAGCTGGATGCATAGGTTGATTTGTATTTAATTCTTTTGCAGCTTGGGTGGTGTAGGTTTAGGTATGTGCGTGTTGATCTTGTGGTGTTTCTAGCTGGAAGGTCAGTGAGGTCTGTCATGTATCCCGGGGTCTCACCATAGATGATTTTATGCACTAGAGTACAGATTTCGAAGGCAATCCGTTCTTTGATTCGGGAGCCAATGTAGTTTTTCGCGTGGGGGTTTGGCGCTTTCATATTTCGTTTTTCCAAAAATCAGTCTGGCTGCGGTGTTTTGAGCGGTTTGGAGTTTCTTTATGATTTGTTCTTTACATCCCGCGTAGATTGCATTACAATAGTCTAGGTGATGTGAGTACCATTGATTGTACCAAGTTGCGGAATATTGCCCTCGGGAAGAAAGGTTTTATTCGTTTGAGTTTCCACATTGATTGGAACATTTTCCTTGTTGTATTTTTCGATTGGGTTTCTAGCGTGAGGTTTCAATCGATGGTAACTCCAAGAATTTTTAGGTTGTCAGAAACAGGGAGGGTGTAGTCTGGGGTGTTAATATTGTTGGGTTGGTTGGTGTTGTATTGGGATGTAAGGATGAGACAGTGTGTTTTCTCTGCGTTTAGTTTCAGTTGGAATGCATCTGCCCAAATGCAAAAAGCTTCCACAGGCTCATGCTTCAGGATTATTGTGTGGTATGAACTCAACCAATGCAGTATCAGGGCTGAGCGTGGATTTAACTTGCACTATATACATGGCCACACATTGTATTCAGTTGAATGCATATAAGGCCATTGCTGCAGCAATGCAGAAAAGGAAACACTGGCCTCTGATATGTGGATACCACCAAAACCTTTACACCAGTTCCAGGGCAGAGTAGCCCAACCTGACTCCCCCCCCCCCCCCCCCGCCCCCCATTAGCTTTCTGAACTGGTGCCTCCTGCCTCTATCAGACCCAATACAGACCCGGCTACAGTCCCTCCCCTCAACTTGATGGGCCTGGTTGATGGGTTGGGAGTTCATTTGAGGCTTATTGTTTTGTAAAGTCAAGTTGGGTCGGGGGTGGGAGGAAGGGGTGCCACTGGACATCAGGGATGTTTTTCAGGGGTCAGGCGAGAGGGGTGTTGGTTTGTCAGGGCATCAGTTGGGGGGGGGGAATGATGCTTTTTTTCCCTGCAGTTTCATGTGTGTTTTTATTTTTAAATGTCACGCTTCCTGTCAGCGCTTGAGCCAATCAACCCTCAGGCAGTGACAGCAAAGATGACATTTAGCAAAGAACTGCGGATTACTGCTGCAGTTTTAATGCATCTAGGGCGATATTTTTGGATTGCTAATTTTGCGGAGGAGCTGTGCACTGAACCAGCTTTCTGCATCGGCTTCTGAATCTTGATGTTAGGATGGCAAACTGTACATCTTCACGTAGAGTCCAAAAATATTCCTCTATCTTTAGAGTGAAGACATCTCTTTTAACCTATGCCGAGTAGTATTGTGATCATTCCTCAGTTTTAATGTGTTGCCTCTTCCATGTTCTTCCTTTAGACCAGATAGTTATTTTGCCTTGTTTGTTTCAGCTTTGGTTTTCGGTTTCACTGCACTAATTTATTTATTTATTTACTAGGCAAAAATGCCCGTTTCTGAGCGCAATGAAAGTGGCGCTAGCAAGGTGCCCCCTCCCTCCGTCCCTCCAAGCTACTTGCCTTGTTCGCTGTGGCGTTTCCGTTTCGGCCCTCGAGTGTCATAGCTCCGCCCTCGACGTCATGACGTTTTGACGCGAGGGCGGTGCAGACACTCCAGGGCACACCGGATATCTCGGGCGCCTCAACTTCCGTGGAGGCTTCAGAACGTTGGGGTTGCCTTTTATATAGAGAGATTTATTGCATTTGTATCCCACATTTTCCCACCTATTTGCGGGTTCAGTGTGGCTTTCCCAGTTCCGTCTAGCATTGCTTTGAGTTCTCGATGTTTCTCGATTCTGGTTTCTTCTAATATCTGAAGCTTTTGCTGTTATTTTCAATTTGTTATTGGATGATTCAAATTTAAGGTCAGCTTCTTTTCGTACGGTGTACGTCAGCATAGTAACATAGTAAATGACGGCAGAAAAAGACCTGCATGGTCCATCCAGTCTGCCCTACAAGATAAACTCATATGTGCTACTTTTTGTGTATACCCTACTTTGATTTGTACATGTCCTCTTCAGGGCACAGACCGTATAAGTCTGCCCAGCACTATCCCCGCCTCCCAACCACCAGCCCCGCCTCCCACCACCGGCTCTGGCACAGACCGTATAAGTCTGCCCAGCACTATCCCCGCCTCCCAACCACCAGCCTCGCCTCCCAACCACCGGCTCTGGCACAGACCATATAAGTCTGCCCAGCACTATCCCCGCCTCCCAACCACCAGCCCCGCCTCCCACCACCGGCTCTGGCACAGACCGTATAAGTCTGCCCAGCACTATCCCCGCCTCCCAACCACCAGCCTCGTCTCCCAACCACCGGCTCTGGCACAGACCATATAAGTCTGCCCAGCACTATCCCCGCCTCCCAACCACCAGCCTCGCCTCTCAACCACCGGCTCTGGCACAGACCATATAAGTCTGCCCAGCACTATCCCCGCCTCCCAACCACCAGCCCCGCCTCCCACCACCGGCTCTGGCACAGACCGTATAAGTCTGCCCAGCACTATCCCCGCCTCCCAACCACCAGCCTCGTCTCCCAACCACCGGCTCTGGCACAGACCATATAAGTCTGCCCAGCACTATCCCCGCCTCCCAACCACCAGCCCCTTCTCCCACCACCGGCTCTGGCACAGACCGTGTAAGTCTGCCCAGCACTATCCCCGCCTCCCAACCACCAGCCCCGCCTCCCACCACCGGCTCTGGCACAGACCGTATAAGTCTGCCCAGCACTATCCCCGCCTCCCAACCACCAGCCTCGCCTCCCAACCACCGGCTCTGGCACAGACCATATAAGTCTGCCCAGCACTATCCCCGCCTCCCAACCACCAGCCCCTCCTCCCACCACCGGCTCTGGCACAGACCGTGTAAGTCTGCCCAGCACTATCCCCGCCTCCCAACCACCAGCCCCGCCTCCCACCACCGGCTCTGGCACAGACCGTATAAGTCTGCCCAGCACTATCCCGCCTCCGGCTCTGCCACCCAATCTCGGCTAAGCTCCTTAGGATCCATTCCTTCTGAACAGGATTCCTTTATGTTTATCCCACGCGTGTTTGAATTCTGTTACCGTTTTCATTTCCACCACCTCCCGCGGGAGGGCATTCCAAGCATCCACTACTCTCTCCGTGAAAAAATACTTCCTGACATTTTTCTTGAGTCTGCCCCCCTTCAATCTCATTTCATGTCCTCTAGTTCTACCGTCTTCGCACCTCCAGAAAAGGTTCGTTTGCGGATTAATTCTTTTCAAATATTCGAACGTCTGTATCATATCACCCCTGTTTCTCCTTTCTTCCAGAGTATACATGTTCAGGTCATCAAGTCTCTCCTCATACGTCTTGTAACGCAAATCCCTTACCATTCTCGTAGCTTTTCTTTGCACCGCTTCAATTCTTTTTACATCCTTAACAAGATACGGCCTCCAAAACTGAACACAGTACTCTAGGTGGGGCCTCACCAACGACTTATACAGGGGCATCAACACCTCCTGAAGTTTATTATTATTTGTTACATTTGTATCCCAGATTTTCCCCACCTATTTGCAGGCTCAATGTGGCTTACATATTACCGTTAACGGCGAAAGCCGATTATGGTATGAACAAATACATGGTGTGTCTAATACAAAGTGATATTGTGGTTGGGTGAAGTACATGTATGGTAGTTTGGATTGGGGGTCTTAGAGAGGGAGAGGGGAGGAAGAGTCAGGTAATGTTAATTAAGGTCTTTGGTTTCATTATGACGTGGGTGTCCAGGTATTGAGACGGTGGGGTATGCTCTTCTGAACAGGTCTGTCTTTAGTGTTTTCCGGAAGTCTAGACGGTCGAGCGTAGTTTTTACTGCTTTTGGCAGTGCGTTCCATAGTTGTGCGCTTAAATAGGAAAAACTGGTTGCGTAGATGGATTTGTATTTGAGTCCTTTGTTGCTTGGGCAGTGGAGGTTTAGGTATGATCGTGTAGACTTTGTGGTGTTTCTGACTGGCAGGTCGATGAGGTCTGTCATGTATTCCGGTGCCTCACCGTAAATTATTTTGTGAACAGTCGTGCATATTTTGAAAGTGATGCGTTCTTTGATTGGTAGCCAATGCAGTTTAGGATGTCATGACACAGAAATGGCAGATGGTAGACACCATTATAAAGAACAAAATTACAGAGCATATACACGAGCATGGATTAATGAGACAAAGCCAACATGGATTTAGTGAAGGGAAATCTTGCCTCACGAATCTACTACATTTCGTTCAAGGGGTGAACAAACATGTGGATAAAGGTGAGCCGGTTGATATTGTGTATCTGGATTTTCAGAAGGCGTTTGGACAAAGTACCTCATGAAAGACTCCAGAGGAAATTGGAGAGTCATGGGATAGGAGGTAGTGTTCTATTGTTGATTAAAAACTGGTTAAAAGATAGAAAACAGAGAGTAGGGTTAAATGGTCAGTACTCTCAATGGAGAAGGGTAGATAGCGGGGTTCCTCAGGGGTCTGTGCTAGAACCGTTGCTTTTTAACAAATTTATAAATGATCTAGATATGGGAATAACTAGTGAGGTAATTAAACTTGCTGACAACACAAAGTTATTCAAAATTGTTAAATCACAAGAGGATTGTGAAACATTGCAAGAGGACCTTACAAGATTGGGAGACTGGGCATCCAAATGGCAGATGATGTTTAATGTGAGCAAGTGCAAAGTGATGCATGTGGGAAGGAGGAACCGGAACTATAGCTACGTAATGCAAGGATCCACATTAGGAATCACCATCCAGGAAAAGGATCTAGGTGTCATCGTTGATGATACATTGAAACCCTCTGCTCAGTGTGCGGTGGTGGCGGCTAAGAAAGCAAATAGAATGTTAAGAATTATTAGGAAAGGAATGGAAAACAAAAATAAGGATGTTATAATGCCTTTGTATTGTTCCATGGTGTCACATCTCAAGAAAGATATAATGGAATTAGAAAAAGTACAGAGAAGGGCGATGAAAATGATGAAGGGGATGGGACAACTTCCCTATGAGGAAAGGCTAAAGCGATTAGGGCTCTTCAGCTTGGAGAAAAGATGACTGAGGGGCGATATGACAGAAGTGTATAAAATAACGAATGGACTGGAACGAGTGGATGTGAATCACTTGTTTACTCTTTCCAAAAAAACATGCAACATGTAATTAAACTCTGGAATTTGTTGCCAGAGAATGTGGTAAAAGCAGTTAGCTTAGCAGGGATTGAAAAAGATGTGGATAACTTCCTGAAAGAAAAGTCCATAAGTCATTATTAAGATGGACTTTGGAAAATCCACTGCTTCTTTCTAGGATAAGCAATATAAAATCTGTTTTACTGTTCTGGGATCTTGCCAGGTACTTGTGACCTGGCTTGGCCACTGTTGTTAACAGGATACTGGGCTTCAGTCTCTCCCAGTATGGCAACGCTTATGTTCTCAGCTACTAAGCTCTACCAGTGGCGTAGCTACGTGGGGCCACGGGGGCCTGGGCCCCCGTAGATTTGGCCCTGGACCCCCCCTGCCGACGACCCTCTCGACTCCCCCCTCCAACCCTCCCCCACTGCTGCCGTCACCATGGGCTACCTTTGCTGGCGGGGGACCCCAACCCCCACCAGCCGAGGTCCTCTTCTTCCGGCGCAAGGCTTCGTTCTGTTTGTGTGAGTCTGACGTGCTGCACGAGGAGAACAGCCCTCAGGATAAAAGCCAATAGTGAATCCTGGATTGCGAACCATGTGCCCTCGATAGATGCGTATAGTCTCTATCCAGTGTGCGCAATGTTCTTCAAACATCCAATCAGTCCCGATATGGGAGTTTCTGTTGCGGGAAAGTGGGATGCGGCACGTGTGTTTAAAGGTCCTGCACCAGCCCTACTTCAGCTTGCGACTTTGGCCCGGGAACAGGTAGGGCAGCGGCTGCGGGGGAGGGGGAAATGGTGGACATAGTAACATACATAGTAACATAGTAGATGACGGCAGAAAAAGACCTGCACGGTCCATCCAGTCTGCCCAACAAGATAAACTCACATGTGCCATTTTTTGTGTATATCTTACCTTGATTTGTACCATTTTATTTATTTATTTTATGGCATTTGTATCCCACATTATCCCACCTCTTTGCAGGCTCAATGTGGCTTACAATTCATCATGGATAATGGAAATAGAAGTGAATATACATTAGGTTTACAGAGGGTTTGTGTTACATGGTGGTGAATTATATGATGGTGTTAAAGCAAAAGACATTATAAGACAGTTCTGGAAGTTTTAAAGATTATACAGTTGCACATGTTGATCTTTGTGATATATCTTGTCGAAGAGATAGGTTTTTAACAAGGTTGCCAGATGGGAAAAATTTTCCCCGCCCAAAACCAGCCCAACGTCAAACCCCGCCTCCCACGTCACCAGCCCCGCCTCCCACTTCACCAGCCCCGCCTCCTGACATCACCCCTGACGTCGTTAACCCTGCCCCTGACGTCGACCACGCCCCTCAAAAGCTTCTATTGGACCACATCGGACCAATAGAAGCCCCGGGAAAGCTTTTATTGGACCAAATTGGACCAATAGAAGCCCTGGAAAAGCTTCTATTGGACCAAATTGGACCAATAGAAGCCCCAGAAAAAAGCACACAGCGGCCACAGGAGAAGAGCCCAAACCCGCACCCCGCAGCCGCTGAAATTTTGCCGCAGCTGCTCAAAGAAAACCCGCCCAGTGTTGCGGGAAGACCGCAACCCTGGCAACAATGGTTTTCAATAGTTTGCGGAAATTGGTCAATTCATAGACCGTTTTCAGGTTACGTGGCAGCGCGTTCCAGAGCTGCGTGCTCGTATAGGAAAAGGTAGATGCATGCATTGATTTATATTTCAGACCTTTGCACTTGGGAGGATGAAGATTAAGGAATTTGCGAGAGGATCTTTTTGCGTTTCTGGGTGGTAGTTCTATCAGGTCTGACATGTAGGCTGGGGTGTTACCATGGATGATTTTATGGACTAGGGTGCAATGTTTGAACATGATGCGTTCCTTTAGTGGGAGCCAGTGTAGTTTTTCCCGCAGGGGTTTTGCGCTTTCGTATTTTGGTGTGCCGAATATTAGTCCATGGGATGGAGAAGTGGGAAAAGGGAGAGAAGATCTTTCTAGTGGTTGACTGTACACATAGTTTGCGGCTGACTGTTCAGCTCCACCCTGTCACCCTGACAGTTGAATCAAGCCCTAAAGGGAAAGCAGGAGAGCTGGCTACATTCCTGAGGAAACCATGGTAGCTGTGTCTTTGTAATGCCACATTCTTTTCTTTTTCTGTTCCTAAGCTGTTTACAAAGTCGTAATGGTCTTGCTGCTCTTTTGAAAGACCTCATTTACTGTAGAATTGTGCATGACCCCCCCCCCCCCCCCCCCAAAAAAAAAAAAAAAAAAAAGTTTTGTTAGTCTTCATTTAAAACACATTTTTTTTTGCAATTTTATTATTTTCTTTTACATATATTTCTGATTTTTTTTCACCCAGTATGTGCGTGTAAGAACTTTTTTTGCACTCACAAATCGATTGTCTACATATTCGTAAATAAATGCGCTCAAGAGATTTTGCACAAGCTTTAGATTCTTGGACACCCATACAAACCGAATGCGTGCTCACAAATCTACACCCCCGGTGCTACATGTGTCCACAGGTGGTTTCTGATGACAATCAGTGCAGCAGCGCTCCCAGTTTCATCATGCTTGGTAGTGGCTGAAAAGATAAAGTTTACCCAAAGCTTCAACATATGAACAATGAAAGGAAAAATAAAACTGAATCAAAAATACAAATAAAGAAAAAGGTGGGTGGGGGGGGGGGGGGGGAATTCTAAAGTAGTAACTGTGCCTTTAAATGTTAAGTTTCTCTATAAATGCTGGTGACTAATGTTGTCTAATCGAAATGGCTTAATTAACGGTGTGAATAGATCATGGAATTTTGCCATATGCTGTGTGTGAGACTGCGTTGGCACAAGGTACATGAGTTGCGTGTGGAAATAGGGAGATTTTCTTTGCTGTCTTGATAGTCCCTTTTTGTTCCGTGCCACATATTTGCAGCAGCTGGGGGAGCGGATAGATCAGGGGATGGCCTGGCTGGCTACAGAACACATCCGAATCAGTTTGGATCCACCAGGGGTACAAACTGGCACAGTCCAAGAGCTGTCCAGGGGCCTGTGTGGTATCTTTTCAGTTCCCAGTACACTGGTGTTCACATCGTAAGAGCCACTGTCCTGCTTTGACCCCTTAGGCAGTCTGAGTCCAGAAAGGGAGACTCAAATGCCCTTTCACCTCTAGAGACGAACCCCTGCAAGACAGGATGGAGTTCATTTCTAGAGGTGAAACAGGCTGGCAGTGCACCACCAGTCAGGGCCGCTGAGGGGGGTGGGCAGGGAAAGGCAAGATTCCTCTGGGCCCAGCCTCCAAGGGGGGGGCCTGGTGCCAGGGTCTGTCGTTTCTTTTGCTCCTGACGGAACCCAGGTGATCACGTCACAACAGGAGCAGGAGAGAGACAACTCCGGGGCCAGGCCCCTCTTGGAGGCTGGGGAGGAACAGACACAGGGCTTCGGGGCCTCTGGTTTGGCTGGCCTGCAGCTGCTTTTATGTGCAACGTGAGGGGAAAAGCAGGCCGTGGGGCAGGCAATGCGGCAGAGAACAGTGCTGGAGGAAGGCTACTGTGGGCAGGGCTTGGGGACCCCCTCCAGCCAAGGTATGTGGGGTTGCGGTGGGGGGGGCATGGAGGTGGAGCAAAATGTGCCCCTCCCCCACTTTGGGCTCCGATCCCCACCAATTTTTATAGTCTGGCTATTTGGTGTTTCGGGGGGGGGGGGGCACCAGCGGTGGTCTGAGTGGGGGGGGGGCTGATAGCGGTGGCCCTGCCCCGGACCCAGCTCAGTCTCTCAGCGGCCCTGCCACCAGTTAGGCATTCTCCATGGTATGTCTGTGGGAGGAAACAGGGTCTGGATAAAGTCCCTCACTGACACATTTTCAAGAGCTCCAAATTTTTTTCTTAGACTCCATTGCAGTGATTTTCAGCTGCTGTGCCACAAATGGTCAGCAAGTGTGCTGCGGGAGTTTGGGGGAGGGTCACAGCTCGAAAAGCACTTAAGCGTCTCTCTCCCTCCCCCCTCCCCCTCCCCCTCCTCACCCGGGTCCAGTTCTACCATCTCTCCTCATCTGCCCACTGGGTCCTGCAAAGGCTGCAACGGGTGGCAGGCCAAGACAGCGCCGAAAGCTGAGCCTCTAGCCAGCGGGACCTTTCCTCTGCTGTGACCCGCCGCTCTGATGGAACTTCCTGTGAGCCGGACGCGGCCGATGGAAAGCTCCGGAGAGCCGTGACCTGCTGCAGCCTTTGGAGGAAGCGAAGCTTCTGTAAAATCACAGATTTATCTCCACATTAAAATTATCAGTCCACATTGAAAAAAAAAATTAATATCTTGCTCATTATATCATTACTACAGTGTTTAAAATGTGTGGAAATTAAACAGCTATACCTCCCTCTGCAAATTGTACCCCTTTGTCTGTTTCAGCACATGCATGCCAAAACTGGATATGTTTTGGGGGAAATTAGTTCTTGTGTGCTGTATGCTTGTGAGGAGCTGGGGATGGGGGTGGAATATAAGAGGGGAATACAAGCTTTCTGGTTATTTTCACTGGGCCCTGCCTGTGCCTACGTTTCCCCAACACTCACCCTCTTCCGTTTGCTGAATTTTCAATTTCAGAGCTGAGTTGTAGATCGTAATGTGGTTTATCTGATGAGCTCTTAATTGATTTTCTACAAAATAAACCATTTTAACCTACATCCTAATATTCTTTTTTAAAAATTATAAATCAAAATATATCCTTAACAAAAGCCATAGTGTGTGCCTTGGACAATTTTAGCACCTTGTCAGTGCGTCATGAGATGAAAAAGGTTGAAAATCACTGCTCTGTTGTTTTGAGCGTCTCTAAAACACATTTCAGACAAATACATTCAGCTAGATCCTTCCCCGTGTGTGACTCAGAAGGACAGATAGACACTACAGTCCTAATAAATGCTTCAGTACAAAATGCATTTAATTAAAACCTGTCCCATGTGAGGCAGGAGCAGGCCACATCATTTCTCATCTCATTATGGAACCCTTTTTCATTAAGCCTGAGGCTCTAAGATAAATTTTGGTAATCAAAGGTAGCCTGGGTTACAAAGCTGCAGAAGCATCGAAGGAGGGGCCAGCCAGACCCCAGTAAAGGGGAACTTATGCAGCAACCACAATGGTGATGTCCAATGAAAGGTGTCACACTGAGGTACCTAAAACCAAGCCCTTTAAATTGGGACTCTGAAAGGCAAACTGTTTGGGTGTCTCCTAGTGGAATAAGAAGGTGAAATGGATCATCCTATTATTGATAGGAGAATTTTCAGCTGATGACAATTTCCTAATGCAGGAAAGGGAAATGGAACTTGACATACTGCCTTTCTGAGGTTTTTGCAACTACATTCAAAGCGGTTTACATATATTCAGGTACTTATTTTGTACCAGGGGCAATGGAGGGTTAAGTGACTTGCCCAGAGTCACAAGGAGCTGCACTGCACTAACCAATAGGCTACTCCTCCACTCATTCCACCAATAAGAGCCAACCTCATCAGTGATGTCACAATGGCTTGATTGCCTTTTACTTGGCTCACTTCTGAATTTGTGATGTCATAAAGGGAAAGGGGGAAGGGAAATGGGACTTGATATACTGCCTTTCTGTGGTATTTTGCAACTACATTCAAAGCAGTTTACATATATTCAGGTACTTATTTTGTACCTGGGGCAATGGAGGGTTAAGTGACTTACCCAGAGTCTCAAGGAGCTGCAGTGGGAATCGAACCCAGTTCCCACTAGGCTACTCCTCCACTAGCAACAGTCCATGTAGAAGCCTGCCCTTGCAGATCAGCAACGTGGCCGTGCAGGCTTCTGTTTCTGTGAGTCTGGCGTCTTGCACGTACGTGCAGGATATCAGACTCACAGGATGTCAGACTCACAGAAATAGAAGCCTGCATCGCTGCGTTGCTGATCTGCAAGGGAAGGCTTCTACATGGAATGTTGCTAGTGGAATAGCAACATTCCATGTAGACTCTCTCTCAAATAGTAGCAATATTCCATGTAGAATCCGAAACAGTAGCAACAGAATCTACAAATAGTTTCAACATTCCATGTAGAATGTCAAATAGGGAAAGGGAAACGGGATTTGATATACTGCCTTTCTGAGGTTTTTGCAACTACATTCAAAGCGGTTTCCATATATTCAGGTACTTATTTTGTACCAGGGGCAATGGAGGGTTAAGTGACATTTATTTTATTTATTTATTACATTTGTATCCCACCTCTTTGCAGGCTCAATGTGGCTTACAATACATCATGAATGGTGGAAATGTATTAGAAAATAGACATTTAGTATTATAGAAGAATCTTCACAAGGAACTGCAGTGGGAATTGAACCCAGTTCCCCAGGAGCAAAGTCTGCTGCACTAACCACTAGACTACTCCTCCACTAGCAACATTCCATGTAGAAGCCTGCCCTTGCAGATCAGCAACGCGGCCATGCAGGCTTCTACATGGAATGTTGCTAGTGGAATAGCAACATTCCATGTAGAATCTCCAATAGTAGCAACATTCCATGTAGAATCTCAAATAATAGCAATATTCCATGTGGTAATTTTCAATAGGGAAATGGGGCTTGAATTACTGCCATTCAAAGCAGTTTATATAGTATATACAGGTACTGATTAATACCTGGGGCAATGGAGGGTTAAGTGACTTGCCCAGGGTCACAAGGAGCTGCAGTGGGAATTGAACCCAGTTCCCCAGAATCAAAGTCCACCGCACGAACCACTAAGGCTACTCCTCAGCCAGAAGGAACCATTTTTCACAAGTTGAGAAATCTGGTTCTGAAATGCAAGTTTGGAATCAGTCATAAGGCCAAGGTATCTGACGGAATCTACCGTGGTAAATAGGTCAAAGAGTGAAAACAGGTCCATTCCCAAGATCCAGCAGGCAATAGTTTTGGCTGGATTGAGAATAAGTTTATGTGATGACCGCTACTGAGATAAGGACTGTAATGCAGTATAAAAAACATATAAATTCAGACATTAAGGAGAGACTGGGGGGGACCCTTTTACTACGCTGCGTAGGCGTGTACATGCATCCTACGTGCGTCAATTTTGAACTACCGCGTGGCCCGGGTGGTAATTTCATTTTTTACGCGCGTCCACTACGCGTGCTGGAAAATTTCCGGCACACGGCGCTAACCGAGCAGTAATCAGCAGTGTGTGCGTGCTGATGATTACCACCTGGTTAACGCGTGAGACTTTACCGCTAAGTCCATGGGTAGTGGTAAGGTCTCAGGCCCAAAATGAATGCATATCAATTTTTATGTTGCCCGTACATCCATTTTCGGCCAAAAAAAGGCCTTTTTTTGCAGTATGCCAACATTTATTATTCTGTTTATGACATTTTTACTGTGCATTAGCCCGAGAGTGACTCAGGTTCAATGTGGCTTACATAACAAACAATTAAATGAATTATACGTATTAAAAATGACATAAACAGATTATAAAGTGCAATAAATAATGAAATAACATTGGCTTTGTAAAACAAATATAACATATGTGGTGAATTAACCTGGATTCAACTGTTCTTAAGGGTAGATGGATAGAGAAGAAGATTAAATCGTAATTAAGTTTGTTAACAAAGAAGTGAAGATGAATAAATATGGATACAATTAGGGCTAGATAGGATTAGGGAGGAAAGAAGAAGTGAAATTAATTGTATGAATGGATAATGTTCAAATAGAATTCTTTGTTTTCTAAAAGGCTAAATTGAAATAAATGAGTTTTCAGTAGGTTTATGAAGGACAGGTCTGTGCATTAACCACTTACCCACTTCTTAATCAACATAATTTTCGTATGAACCTTAATAGCAATAATTCTGAAATTCTTCTCCGTTACTATGATTGCCATAATATTCCTATGCACCTTATCTGTTATATATACTCTGATTCTCTGTTCCAGTGATGGCGAACCTATGGCACGCGTGCCAGAGAGGGCACGCAGAGCCCTCTCTGTTAGCACTCGCGCCATCGCCTCACCCACCGGAGGTACGTTCTCTCCTCCCTTTGAATTCCAGGCCCCCCTTCCCTCCAAATTTTTAAAGTCATCTATTTTACCTCGTCCGGGTTAGGGCGGCAGCATGCAGGCTCGGCTCGGTGCTTAGTTGTTTTCCCTTCTCTCTCTCTCAGCTCTGGTCCCGCCCTTGCGGAACCAGGAAATGAGGGCGGGACCAGAGCTGAGAGAGAGAGAAGGGAAAACAACTAAGCACCGAGCCGAGCCTGCATGCTGCCGCCCTAACCCCGATGAGGTAAGATAGATGACTTTTAAAATTTGGAGGGAGGGGGGACCCTGGAACTGGGAGGGAGGGGGCCTGGAACTCGGAGGCAGGTGGAGGGGGGACGAGGGAGGGGGGACAGGAGAGGGAGGGGGACGAGGGGTAGGGAGGACAGGGGGGAGAGGGAGGGGGATGAGGGGGAGGGGGAATGCTCCACCTGTTAAATTGCCCTGTTGGCACTTTGCGATAAATAATTAGATTTTGGGCTGCTGTTTGGGCACTCGGTCTCTGAAAGGTTCGCCATCACTGCTCTATTCCATCAATGTGATTGTAGTTGTATTATATTGTAAGCCACATTGAGCCTGCAAATAGGTGGGAAAATGTGGGATATAAATGCAGCAAAATAAATAAATTGTTTTTGGTAGAGAATTCCAAATTTTAGCACCTTGATATGAGAACCTGGCATTGTGAATTGTTTTATAGATTACATTCCTACAATTAGGGAGAATGAGATATTCTCTGGATGATGATACGGCATTACGTGGGGGTAATTCAGTGAGATTGTTAATATATGAAGGAGCAGAATCGTATAGAATTTGGTGAATAAAAACATAGAACTTGAAAGATATTCTGTCTTCCATTGGTAACCAGTGTAGGTTATATAGAAGAGGAGTTGGTATGTCTACAGTATTTTGAGCAGTATTTTGAGCAGTTTGTAATTTTTTGATAAGGCTGCCTTTAATTCCTACATAAATGGAGTTGCAGTAGTCAAATTTTGTTAGTACTAGGAATTGAACCAAAGTACGAAAGACTGATTTAGTGAAAATAAAGGTCTTAATCTCTTTAGTTTCAAAAGTGAATTAAAGACACTTGAAGACCACCTTAGAAACGTGAGTCTCAAGGGTAAGGAATTGATCAGTCGTGATTCCTAATATTTTCATTGATGAGTCAGGGGGATAATTGATGTTCGGTAATGTAAAACTTTAAAGATTTATTTATTTGTTACATTTGTACCCCACATTTTCCCACCTATTTGCAGGCTCAGTGTGGCTTACATAGTACCGTAATGGCATTCGCCGATTCGGTTGATAACAAATAGAGGTTGTATTGTGGTCTGATGAGGTAGGTGTGTATCAGGCAACAATAGGGTCGAAGGGAACGTAGATTATATATTGCCCAGTAAGACCATTGGTTATGCTGTGTTGCTGGGTTTGGGATTTACGGTGGGTCGGAGGGATATGCCTTTTTGAAGAGGTTGGTTTTTAGTGATTTCCTGAAGTTTAAATGGTGATGGATTGTTTTCACAGCTTTTGGGAGTGCATTCCATAGTTGTGCACTTATGTAGGAGAAGTAGGATGCGTAAGTTGTTTTGTATTTAAGTCCTTTGCAATTACGGTAGTGTAGGTTTAGGTATGATCGTGATGAGTGGATTCTATTTCTGGTTCGTAGATCTTTGAGGTCTGTCATGTATCCTGGGACTACGCCGTAGATAATTTTGTGGACCAGGGTGCAGATTTTGAAGGTGATCCTTTCTTTGATTGGGAGCCAGTGCAGCTTTTCTCGGAGGGGTTTGGCTCTTTCGAATCGTGTTTTACCAAATAGCCTGGCTGCTGTGTTTTAGGCAGTCTGGAGGTTTTTTGTGAGTTGATCTTTGCATCCTGCGTAGATTCCGTTGCAGTAATCTGCATGACTTAGAACCATTGATTGCATTAGATTTCGAGTAGAGGAGTGTGGTAGCCGTGTTAGTCCACTCTTAAGGTTATCAATAGAAATCAAACAAAATAAAACATGGAAAAGAAAATAAGATGATACCTTTTTTATTGGACATAACTTAATACATTTCTTGATTAGCTTTCGAAGGTTGCCCTTCTTCCTCAGATCGGAAATAACATTTGCTTATTTCCGATCTGAGGAAGAAGGGCAACCTTCGAAAGCTAATCAAGAAATGTATTAAGTTATGTCCAATAAAAAAGATATCATCTTATTTTCTTTTCCATGTTTTATTTTGTTTGTATTAGATTTCGAAAAATTTCTCTCGGGAAGAAAGGCTTTAATCGTTTAAGTTTCCACATTGAGTAGAACATTTTCTGTATTACGGAGTTTACTTGGCTCTGAAGGGTAAGTTGCGGTTGATTGTGACTCCGACTATTTTTAGGCTGTCTGAGGTAGGAAGGGTGTGTCCTGGGGTGTTTATGGTTGTGAGTTTGTACTTGTTATGTTGAGATGAGAGGATGAAGCAATGTGTTTTTTCAGTGTTATGTTTCAGTTGGAATGAGTTTGCCCAAGAGTCCATTATGTTTAGGCCGTCATTGATTTCATTGGTTATTTCTGTTAAGTCATGTTTGAAGGGAATATAGATTGTAACGTCATCTGCATAGATGAACGGGTTGAGGCCTCCATTGGATAGGGATTTTGCTAGTGGGATCATCATTATATTGAAGAGTATTGGTGATAATGGTGATCCTTGGGGTACTTTGCAGGCTGCTTTCCAAGGTGGTGATAAGTTTGAGTTTGATTTTACTTGGTATGTTCTAGTCATTAGAAAACCCTTGATCCAATTGATTATGTTTCCATCAATCCCAAAGTGGCCAAGGAGTCTTAGTAGTATATTGTGGTTTACCATGTCGAATGCGCTCGACATGTCGAATTGGAGTAGGAGTATGCTTTTACCTGTGGCTATTTCCTGCTTGAATTTCACCAGGAGAGTGACTAGGACAGTTTTAGTACTGTGGTGGGGGCGGAATCCTGATTGTGAGTCATGTAGTATTGAAAACCTGTCCATGTATTCCGTAAGCTGTTTGGTTACCAGGCTTTCCATCAATTTGACTACTACTGGGATAGACGCAACTGGGCGATAGTTGGTGAGGTCGTTTGTGTTTTTCTTCGTGTCTTTTGGTATTGGGGTGAGTAGGATGTTACCATGTTCCTTGGGGAAGAGACCTTATTGTAGCCTGAAGTTAAGGTGGTATGTGAGGTCTGCTATGAAGTGGCCGGGGGCGGATTTAAGTAGATGACTGGGACATGTATCCAGCTTGCAGTGGGAGTTGGCGAACCTATGAGTCGCTTGTGTAACTGATTAAATGGTGAGGAGGGTAAATGTTGTCCAGATGTGGTCAGATGGGTATCCACCAGGGATTAGGTCCAAGTCGTTGATGAAGTTTTCAATGTTGGAGTTGTTCTGAGGAAGTGTGCTGTGTAATTTTATTATTTTTTCGTTAAAGTAGATAGCACATTTGTCGTTGGGTGGGATGTCTGTATTGGTTGTGGTGATAGGGGTGGTGTCTAGTAACTTATGTATGAGTTGGAATAGTTTCTTCATATCTTTGTAACCTGATCCTATTTTAGTTTTGTAGTATAACCTTTTGGCTTGTCTTATTGCATATTTGTATTTTCTATGTATTTGTTTCCATGCTTTGAGTGTATGTTCATCTTTTATTTTTTTCCATGCTCGTTCAAGTTTCCTGGTTTGTGTTTTGAGTTTTTTTAGTTCGTCATTGAGCCATGGTATCGAGTTTTGTCTTCTTGATGTTCTTGTCTTTAAGGGTGCTATTTCGTTTAGTACGCTTCTGCATCTATCCTCCCAGTGATTGAGATAATGTATGGAGTCCGTTCGTGTTGACCATTTGTTGTCATATATCATTTGCCAGAATGCTTGTGGGTCTATTTGCCCTCTCATAGTGTAGGTTGTATGTTCTGGTGTATGGTTTAATCCCTTTTTCCGCCAGTCTAGAGATAGGTTCATTTTGTAGTGGTCGGTCCAAGCTATTTCTGACCATTTGATATCGGTTATTAGTAGGGTATGATCCGTGGACAGTTTGTATGATATGAGATTCAGAGTGTGTCCCTTGGTGTGGGTAGCTTGCATGTGAGGCCATTGAGCTTGCTTGGTATTCTTTGTTATGGAAGTCAAGATAATATTGCCATTTTGAGAGGGAAACAGATCCTGAGTAAGATTTGAGTGTAAATAACGGATGAATAGATTAGGAGCTGATCAGAGTAGGTAACTAGGGCATGTGTCAAGTAGGCATCATGATTTTGCATATTTGAGTAGGGGTGACTGACGTGATCAATAATAATTGTGTGAAAAGTGGGCCAAAATCTGTCTGCATGAGAACAAGATGGTAATTGATCCTGAAGATTGAGGAAGTAATCAACTGCTGTAAAAGAGTTTCCTTGGATTGACTTTTGTATCACCTATGAGCTTGGCGTTGGAAGGAAGTTTTTGCTTTGGTAATCGTGTTTTGTATGTTTTTAGGAGCTTTTTACAATTAATCCATTGTTCGGTGGATTTATTTTTGGCCCAAATTCTTTCTTGGTTCCTGCAATTGCGTTTCATTTGTAGAAGATCTTCATTAAACCATGGGGATAATTTTTTAGGACCAGATTCGTTTGGTATAGGTGCAAGTTCATGAAGGACTGTTTTGACTAATATCGTTCCACTGTTGGATGAAATTAGTAGATGGGTTTGAGGTGAATACTACTACTACTACTACTTATCATTTGTATAGCGCTACCGGACATACGCAGCGCTTCACACTTGAACATGAAGAGACAGTCCCTGCTCGATAGAGCTTACAATCTAATTATGACAGACAGACAGGACAAGTAAGGGATAAGGGTTAGGACAGACAGGACATATCAGGGATAGGGGACAGTTGAAGGGTTAGGTTTAGCAGTTAAAAACAGCATCGAAGAGGTGGGTTTTTAGCTTAGATTTGAAGATAGCCGGCTTTGCGTACCGGCTCAGGAAGTTTATTCCAGGCATATGGTGCAGCAAGATAAAAGGAACGGAGTCTGGAGTTAGCGGTGGAGAAGAAGGGTGCACATAAGAGAGATTTGCCCAGTGAATTGTTCATTAGGCCAGAATTTGAGAGGGTCAGTTTTGCCTCTAGTTTTGAAGAAATGTAACGTATTTGTAGATTTTGAGCACTGGTTAATTTCTTTCCAGTTTAATTTAAAAGCGAGGCTGTAGTGATCTGTCCAGAGTAGTGGAGTCCACTGAGATTCAGATATGAAAATGTTGGTTGAGTCAATACATTTTGTAGCTAATATGTCTAATTGATGACCTTTAATATGGGAGGACATTCCGTTGAAAAGTCATGTATTGAGCAGGGGCGTATCTGCGTGGGGCCTCAGGGGCCTGGGCCCCCGCAGATTTCGCCCTGGACCCCCCTACCGCTGCCAACCCTCCCCCTCCGTTGCTCGCCTACCTTCGCTGGCGGGGGACCCCAACCCCCGCCAGCCGAGGTCCGCGTCCTCCTGCCGCTGCCGGCTGCCTTTGGTCCTTTAATTCTTCCATTGAAGCTGGCGCCGACGAAAGTTTCTTTTGAGTCTGACGTCGCTGCACGTTGTACGTGCAGGACGTCAGACTCAGAAATTGTTTCTGAGTCTGACGTCCTGCACGTACAACGTGCAACGTGCAGCGACGTCAGATTCAAAAGAAACTTTTTCGTCGGCGCCAGCTTCAATGGAAGAATGAAAGGACCAAAGGCAGCCGGCAGCGGCAGGAGGACGCGGACCTCGGCTGGCGGGGGTTGGGGTCCCCCGCCAGCGAAGGTAGGCGAGCAACGGAGGGGGAGGGTTAGCAATGGCAGCGGCTGGGGGGAGGGGGATCGGCAATGGCGGCGGCGGCGGCGGCGGCGGGGGGGGGGGGCTATAATGTGCCCCCCCTCTCTGGCCCTGGCCCCCCCTACCGCCGCAGTTCAGATACGCCCCTGGTATTGAGGAAATCAAGAAAATGCTTAGTGTATCGATTGGTACTGTTTTCAAGGTGTAAATGAATGTCACCAACCATAATAATATTGTCATTATTGATACAAGCATTAGAGATGAAGTCAGTAACAGGGGCATAGCCAGACTTCGGCGGGAGGGGGGTCCAGAGCCCGAGGTGAGGGGGCACATTTTAGGCCCCCTCCCGCCATTGCCGACTTTGCTGCCCCTGTCACCAACCTGCCGCCAACCCGCCGTCGCCTACCTTTGCTGGCAAGTTGTACGTGCAGGATGTCAGAAACAGAAGGAAGTCTTTTGCGAGAAGAAGAGGGCCTCGGCTGGCAGGGGTTGGGGTCCCCCGCCAGCAAAGGACGGCGACGGCGGGTTGGCAGTGGCAGGGGGGGGTCGGCTGGGTCATCGGCAGGGGAGTCCAGGGCCAAATCTACGGGGGCCCAGGCCCCCCTGGCCCCATGTAGCTACGCCACTGGTCAGTAAGCTTTACCTCTGTAAGGTTCCAGTTTTTAGGAGGTCAACATAGTAATAGTAGGCAAATAGATTTAGATATGGAGTCCTCATTTACTGAACAAGCAACAATTTCCAAATTTGGGGACTGTGATTCAGAAATTGCTCTAAGATACTGAAGTACTAAGCAGGAAGTCAACAGAACCTGTCCTGGACTGGGAGTGTTATGGCTGGCAACTGGGATGTATCCTTCACATTGCAGAGAGGCATGTCCGAGGGACGCCTATACACGCCCAACGTACGTCAATTTTGAGTTACCGCCTGACTACCGCGTGGCCCTTGCGGTAATTTCACTTTTTACGTGTGTCCACTACGTGCGCTGGAAAATATTTTTTATTTTCTGATGTGTGGGTGGTAATCGGCATTTTACCCGCGTAGACCATTACCGCCCGGTAACCGCGTGAGACCTTACCGCTAGTTCAATGGCTGGCAGTAAGGTCTCAGACCCAAAATGGAAGCTCAGCAATTTTCATTTTGCCGCACGTCAATATTCGGTAAAAGTGTTAAAAAAAGGCATTTTTTTACAGGTGCGCTGAAAAATGATTCTGCGCGTGCCCAAAACATGCGTGTACACCAGTGATGGCGAACCTTTCATTGACCAAGTGCCCAAACAGCAACCCAAAATCTAATTATTTATCGCAAAGTGCCAACAGGGCAATTTAACAGGTGGAGCATTCCCCTCTCCTCCTCATCCCCCTCGTCCCCTCCCTCTCCTGTCTCCCCTCACTCGTCCCCCCTCCACCTGCCTCCAAGTTCCAGGCCCACCTGCCTCTTGAGTTCCAGGCCCCTCCCTCCCAGTTCCAGGGCCCTCCCTCCCAGTTCCAGGGTCCCCCCTCCCTCCAAATTTTAAAAGTCATCTATCTTACCTCGTCGGGGTTAGGGCGGCAGCGTGCAGGCTTGGCTCGGTGCTTAGTTACATAAGTACATAAGTACATAAGTACATAAGTAGTGCCATACTGGGAAAGACCAAAGGTCCATCTAGCCCAGCATCCTGTCACCGACAGTGGCCAATCCAGGTCAAGGGCACCTGGCACGCTCCCCAAACGTAAAAACATTCCAGACAAGTTATACCTAAAAATGCGGAATTTTCCCTTCTCTCTCTCTCAGCTCCGGTCCCGCCCTCATTTCCTGTTTCCGCAAGGGCGGGACCAGAGCTGAGAGAGAGAGAAGGGAAAACAACTAAGCACCGAGCCGAGCCTGCATGCTGCCGCCCTAACCCCGACGAGGTAAAATAGATTACTTTTAAAATTTGGAGGGAAGGGGGGCCTGGAACTCGAAGGGAGGAGAGAACGAACCTCCAGTGGGTGAGGCGACAGCGTGCGTGCCCTCTCTGGCACGCGTGCCATAGGTTCGCCATCACTGGTCTACACTATCGCAGGCCATTTTTCAACGCGCCTTTGTAAAAGGCCTCCTGACTATTTTCTTCTGTTGTTTACTATACTATGATATTACTGTGCTTTTAAAACGAAGCCACATTTTGTAATATTTTTTTTTTAATTTCTTTCTTAACAAGTGTCATTAAGAGCAGTGTTTTCAGAGAGCTGCTTCCTGACAGCTGCCTATCGAATGCTGTGTTTGCCTTTGGCTGTTACGTCTGAATCTTTACCACAGTGCCCTTTTGTCTTGAAGTAGCGGGCATCTCTCAGCTACCAGTGCAACGAAAACCTCTCTCTTTGATACCTAGGTCCTGACTGTCGGAAAGGAAGCTTCAGAACCAGGTGTCATAAGAGGCTGCAAGGGGGCTAATATTTCTTCACAGAAAAGATGCTGGATGCAGGCAGTGGTCTCGCAGAATGCCGAAGGGTGGGAGGATTAAAGGGGGCAGAGGAGAGGGGCTTTAGAGTCTTGCGGCTTAGATTTTCCAAGGTCAAGCTTATGGTGAGTTATCGATTCAGGTACAGTTGGTAGGTCCCTTCCTTAGCCTCTCAGGGCCCGAACTTCAAAATTTGATTACGTGACCCTATCACTGAAATTGCCAGCAAGGTTTTGTATTTCTTGCTTTTGATATTCAACATTTGTCAGACCAGTCTGCCTTCATTCCTGGCCTTTCATTTGGTCTCTTATATCTTCAGTCGGCTCACCACTTCCAGCTGGCAGTGCCTTCCTTCTGCCAGGGGTATCCGCTGAGTTCCCATCCAGACAGTTCCCACCCACCAATTCTCCCCCAGACAGTTCCCACCTAGGGCTATTCCAACCGGGACAATTCCCACCTAATGAGGACAATTCCCACCCAGGATTTTTCCCACCCAATCATTTCCCACCCACGATATCCTTTTTTTTTTTTTCATTCTTCTATTGGTGACTTTTTTCCCCCATGATCCATGCTGGTGCGTCACGTCACGCTGTGTGAGTGTGAGATGCTGCTTTTTTTTGAACGGTTACAGGAAGAATCGTCCATCTGGAAGGTGCTGTGTTGAGTGGGAAAGTGGGAAGGTCCCAGGGTTGTGGCACTGTGAAGATTGTTTGCGCAGCGTTAGCACACGGATGTACACAGAGGAAGTATAATAACGGTGTGTCATTGTCAGGGGCTGATTATTATACGGACACTTTGCACGTGTTGTGGGTAACATTCAGAGTTTCTATTTATTTATTTATTTAGGAGCATTTAAAATCTTTATTGTTTTAGTTTAGTTGTTTTCCCTTCTGCGGGTGCAGTTAGAGGGGGTGTTGGGGGCATGAAGATATCAGCAGGGCACCTAGGTGCGATTCTGTACGGGTGAACATTAAGTGGCGTAAAAAGAAGGGGGGTGTTCACATGGCTGTTCTCCTGGATTTTCCTGCCACTACTGTTTATAAAGGACTTAACAGTAGAGGCTGACTGAAATTCAGTTTCACATTCGGAATTAGAGGAGTGTGGTAGCCGTGTTAGTCCACTCTTAAGGTTATCAATAGAAATCAAACAAAATAAAACATGGAAAAGAAAATAAGATGATACCTTTTTTTATTGGACATAACTTAATACATTTCTTGATTAGCTTTCGAAGGTCTCCCTTCTTCCTCAGATCGGAAATAAGCAAATGTGTTAGCTGACAGTGTATAAGTGAAAACATTCAAGCATTACTATGACAGTCTGACAGGGTGGGAGGATGGGGGTGGGTCGGAGGTATGCATGGGGACATCAAAGCATATCATTGATATTCTAACAGGATGGGTGTGGATAATTGAGGGGTGGGGTGATCAACAGAGAAATACAGCTTTATGGTTTATAATGGGCTAGGAACCCCAGATCCTTGTTAAGTCCTTTCTGTTGGGTGTTAAAATATTCAATCATTCTGACTTCAAAGGTCTTACGTTCTTGTATGGTTTTAAAGTTACCTTTCAGGATTCTCACTGTGAAGTCACTGGTACAGTGTCCTGGTCCTGTAAAATGCTGACCAACAGGTGTGGGAACCCTACTGGCACCAGTATTGTTCATGTGATGTCTATGTAAATTGAATCTTGTCTTAAGCATCTGACCTGTTTCTCCAATATAGCATCCTTCGTTACATTTTTTACACTGAATGATATATACCACATTGGAAGATGAGCAAGTGAAAGATCCCTTTATGTTTAATATCTTTCCTTTGTGGATGACTGTGGGGTCCTGTGAAATATTTTGGCATAGTTTGCAGCTGGATAAATTACAGGGAAGTGTGCCCTTCTGTTCCTTTTCAGTCTGTGATGGAAGTACTGGCCTTCCAACAGCCACCCAACTTAAAACACAAGCTAATCAGAAGTAAACTTTGATGTCCCCATGCATACCTCCTACCCACCCCCATCCTCCCACCCTGTCAGACTGTCATAGTAATGCTTGAATGTTTTCACTTATATACACTGTCAGCTAGCACATTTGCTTATTTCCGATCTGAGGAAGAAGGGCAACCTTTGAAAGCTAATCAAGAAATGTATTAAGTTATGTCCAATAAAAAAGGTATCATCTTATTTTCTTTTCCATGTTTTATTTTGTTTGATTTCTATTGATAAGATTCGGAATTGAAACCAGATCAAAATCTGGGTTTGGGTTTCAGCTGACAATGGCTGTGCATTTTCAGCTGAAACCCGAAACTCATTTCTCCTCCCCTCACAATCATTTGTGCGCATGTTAATTACCCTAATAGAGGGCAATTCGATAACTGGGTGCCTCCATTTAGGTGCCCCGAGACTGCATGGTAGGAGCCAATTGTATAACGCTTCTGTAGTTTGGTTGTGACATAATTATTCCATGATATCAGATACAATTAGTAATGTACAAAGATTAGGTGAGGTAAGAGAGAAGGAAGGTGTTAGGCAAGATATAAGGTGGACTGTAATAATTGGGTGAGTTGGTGCGGTAATTTTGTAAGGCTATGGCTTCTCTTTGTAGGCCTTGTTGAATAGATGTGTCTTCAGAGATTTACGGAAGTTAGTTATGTCATCAATAGCTTTCAGGGCTGTAGGTAATGCATTCCACAATTGCGTGCTCATGTAAGAGAAGGTGGTGGCGTGTATCAGCTTGTATTATCAACTTATATTTTCTCTATCAATACTCTGTAATCCCTATTACTATGTAAGCTGCATTGAACCTGCTTTGAGTGGGAAAGCGCGGGGTACAAATGTAATAATAAATAAATAAAATAAATAAATACAGTAACTCCATTTAGAAAGCGTATTATACATTCAAATAGTACTTTGTAAAATAAAATGTTTGTAAAACTCAGTGAAAAACAAAGTAAGATGGACGTTGTCTTATAGGTAATGACAGGCCCCTCCAAAGTTTAATTGCTCGAAACAGAAAAGACTAATCACAGACCTTTTTAAATCCAATACCTCTTACTGAGGGAAATTCACAGGCCACAACAAATCCAGCCTGCAAAGTCTCCAAAACAGGCTGGTGTTTCAGGAATTCCACAGTGAATTCCCATGAGACGTCTATATGTGCTCACCAACCCCAACTCATTACCTGTCATTCAACCCCTCTTGGCATGTGGCCTCCTTCTTCTCTCTCTTTCTTGCTACCCAACTTCTTCACTCCCTTCTCAGAACTGTCCCTTCCCAGTACCTCTCAACCCTATCCACCCCATCCCCTTTCTCATCTTCTCAACGGTAGGAGAGCTACCATTGGGCGAGCCCAGCAAAAAGCCCAGGAAGTAGGGGGCTGATGTTGGCAGATGGTGAGATGGTAGAAGGGGGCTCATACTAGACAAGGGGTAAAGGTCTGATGCTGGGGCTGAGAGAAGGGGCTGGATGTGGTAGAAAGAGCAGATGCTAAGGGAGAGGTGTGGGAGAAGGGATGCTGAGGGAGGGAAGATGGTAGGTCTTCCCCTTTCTCACCCCTCCCTCCTTTTATACTTTTCCCTTCTTACCTCCTTTCTCCATTCTGATCCTTTCTCACTACTTCCTTCCCCTTTTCTTTCCATTCTAAAACACTTTACTCCAGTCCATTCCACTCTGTTCTCCCTCCCTGCCTGCACAGAGTCCCTTCTCACCTTTTGCCATCTCCCATTGCCTATCTGCAGTACCTGCATCAGCCCCTAGCCCTCTCCTCCCAGCCCGAGCATCATACCCAACTTCAAGCTCCAACTCCCTTCTCTCACCTTTCACCATGTGAGCCCCAGTCTCTGTCGGCCCCCTTCTCCGAGGCCCAGCACTAGAACCCTTCTCCCATACCCATCCCTTAGCATCTATTCTTTCTACCACCTCCAGCCTCTGTTTGCTTCAAACCCCTTCTCACAACCCCAGCATCAGACCCATCTCCAAGTTCTAGCCTGCTTCTCTTACCTGCCTCCCTGTCAGCCCCCTGCCCTCAGCATCCCTTCTCCCACACCCCTCCCTTAGCATCTGCTCTTTCTACCACATCCAGCCCCTTCTCTCAGCCCCAGCATCAGACCTCTAGTATGAGCCCCCTTCTACCATCTCACCATCTGCCAACATCAGCCCCCTACTTCCTGGGCTTTTTGCTGGGCTCGCCCAATGGTAGCTACACATCTGGATAACAGTCTTGCAACCCCCCTCTCCCCCTCCCCATGATGTAGCATCTCTTCCTCGTTTCTTTCTTTCTGCACTCCCGAAGGTCCAGCATCTCCATCCCCATCTCTCTTCTTCATTGCTCCTCCCCACTCCCTTTGTGGTCCAGCATTTCTCATTCTCTCTTCCATAGACTATGATGGTAAATTACTACTACTACTATTTAGCATTTCTATAGCGCTACAAGGCGTATGCAGCGCTGCACAAACATAGAAGAAAGACAGTCCATGCTCAAAGAGCTTACAATCTAATAGACAAAAAAATAAAGTAAGCAAATCAAATCAATTAATGTGTACAGGAAGGAGGAGAGGAGGGTAGGTGGAGGCGAGTGGTTACAAGTAGTTACGAGTCAAAAGCAATGTTAAAGAGGTGGGCTTTCAGTCTAGATTTAAAGGTGGCCAAGGATGGGGCAAGACGTAGGGGCTCAGGAAGTTTATTCCAGGCGTAGGATGCAGCGAGACAGAAGGCGCGAAGTCTGGAGTTGGCAGTAGTGGAGAAGGGAACAGATAAGAAGGATTTATCCATGGAGCGGAGGGAAGGGGTGTAGGGAAGGACGAGTGTGGAGAGATACTGGGGAGCAGCAGAGTGAGTACATTTATAGGTTAGTAGAAGAAGCTTGAACAGGATGCGAAAACGGATAGGGAGCCAGTGAAGCGACTTGAGGAGAGGGGTAGTATGAGTAAAGCGACCCTGGCGGAAGATGAGACGGGCAGCAGAGTTTTGAACCGACTGGAGAGGGGAGAGGTGAATAATAGGGAGGCCAGCAAGAAGCAGATTGCAGTAGTCTAAATGAGAGGTGACAAGGGTGTGGATGAGGGTTTTGGTAGAGTGCTCGGAAAGAAAGGGGCGGATTTTACGGATGTTGTAAAGAAAGAAACGACAGGTCTTGGCAATCTGCTGGATATGAGCAGAGAAGGAGAGAGAAGAGTCAAAGATGACCCCAAGGTTTCGAGCTGAGGAGACAGGGAGAATGAGAGAGCAATCAACAGAAATAGAAAACGGGGGTAGTGGGGAGGTGGGCAGTTAGGCTCCTCTAATCTACCCAGTCCAGGAAGACCCTCCACACCCTCCCTAAAGTATCCATTATAGAGAATTCTACCACAGGTAATGTTTTGCCAGCCTTATTTAGTTTGTGAAGGAAGGTGTACGTCTGTGTTTGCGACTGATGCACAGCGGGTCCCTGGCAGACTCGTTGTGGACCTGGTATAGTTACTGTATGAGGAAGGTGACAAGATAAAGCTGAAATTTACCCCCTGAGCACCTGAAAGGAGAATTTGGCAGTGATTAGTACATAAGTAATGCCACACTGGGAAAAGACCATGGGTCCATCGAGCCCAGCATCCTGTCCATGACAGTGGCCAATCCAGGCCAAGGGCACCTGGCAAGCTTCCCAAACGTACAAACATTCTATACATGTTATTCCCGGAATTGTGGATTTTTCCCAAGTCCATTTAGTAGCGGTTTATGGACTTGTCCTTTAGGAAACCGTCTAACCCCCTTTTAAACTCTGCCAAGCGGTTGCCTTCACCACGATTTTAAGGACTAAAAGCAGGATGACCAGAGTGAGAAATTTGCTGCTTGCCACATTTGTACATGCAACAGGATTGAGTATTTTTAGTTAAACTCATGGGACACAACTGGACATGGTGAGGAGTAGAGGTTGCCAGGGAAATCCAGAAGGAGGTTTTTGATTCAGTCCAGACAGCACATGACTCCGTGATTTATTCAATTCTGCAGTGTCCAATGAGCATCTCTCGGTCGCAATCATGAGGCCCTTTTGTCCTGGTTAGTTCTGTCATCGTTCCTCCCTTCAGCCTCTTGAGTCCTTTCATTTATCATCTTCAGGAAGGCTGTGAGATTGAATTTAATCTTGCACATTGTCCGGCTCCCTGCTGAATTCTGTTCTGGTGTATTCCTATAAAGGCTTTGCCCAGGAATTTAGATTTTCCTCGCTGATGTCCCTTTGTGTGCCCCCGGAGGGAGCCAGCTTGGCCGGGACTGGGATCGCTTCTGGCTGGGGGGGGGGGGGGGGGGGGGGAGATAAGGAGGCCTGTTCTTGCTAGTATTAATGCTTGTGTTTTCATTTTGGGAAGGGAAATTCTGGTGTAAAGATTGACCAGACATCCTTGCAATCGCTCTGTCTCTGCAGTGTAAAAATATTTTAAAAATCCTGGTTCTTGAGGCTGTTGGGCTAGTTGATTTTCCTGCTAGACAAGTGACATTAATTAAGCACTTGCCTGCTGGTGAGCCACAAAGCAGGATGACATGAAAGAGAGTGAAGAAATGACCAGGGACAAGGTGCTCAGCGCGGTGTATGGAACAGTGGCATAGCCAGACCTGTCATTTTGGGTGGGTCTTTCCAAATTCTTCTCCCCTTTGTCTTGCTTCTGTCTCCCTCTCCTCCACCCCTGGATCCGGCAACACCCCCCCCCCCCTCCCCGGTCTACCTCAGCATCTTCAAAGGCGGCATCCGGATCGCCATCCTGCCTGGCCAACCTCATTATTCCCTATCACCCTTCACAAACGTTTCGCTCGTTGTTTGATAACTGTCGTTCTATTCCACCCCTCTGCTGTACCAGACTGGAGTCTACCCGTCATTCCGCTTTCTTTTCCCCTGCTTCCCTCTCTCTCTAGAGCTCCCTCCCTGTGGACGTTCAGTCTGCACACTCGTATCCTCAGTTCGGAGCCCATTTCTTTTCCCTAGTTAACGACATGATACTGGGTCTGGCTGGCTATTGATCACTTGCAGAATTTATTAGACTTGCAGATGCTTTTGGGTTTTGACTATTTGTTTCTCTCTCCCTTTTTCTTTTCCTCTCTTTTCCTGTCTTATATTGTAGTTCCCTTCCCTTTGCTTTACAGTACGTACACTGCTTTGATTTTGATTTTAAAGTCGGTATTTTAATAACCGTAATAAACATAAACATACACCTGCTGCCTACACTGGCCTCACAGGATTTCCTCTGCCACAACAGGAAGTGATGTCAGCAGGAGTGGGATGCAGCAGAGGGAAACTTGTGAGGCTGGCGCAAGCAGCAGAGTTGCCAGGAGATGGGCAGGGGAGGGGCAGCAAATGCCAGATCCGGGGGGGGGGGGGGGGCAGGAGAGAGAGGAGCAAGCCAGGAGTATAACCAGACACCCAATTTTGGGTGGGTCTGAGCCCAAAATGGGTGGGCATGACAACCCTGCCCCCTGTTGCCCCTCGCCAACATTTCTCTCTCCCCCCAGGCAGTCTGGGGGGGGGGGGGAATCACTTAACTCTACAACTTTGCCCCCGGTACCTTTAAATTCTTTAGGTCTTCACCAGTAGCGAGCAGCAACTCATTCCTGAGCCTTCCCTCTGATGCTGGAACTTCCTGGTCCCCTAAACAGGAAGTTGCATCAGTGAAGAACTAAAGGATTTAAAGGTAAAAAGGGGGGTCAAGGGAATGGAGTTAAGTGACCCCCATGATCTCCTAGTGGGAATCTTCAGCTGGCAGGGGTTGTGGATCCCCACCAGCCACATCGCTGCTGGGTGGGCCTGTGCCCACCTAGGCCCACCCTTGGCTACGCCACTAGAGCACTGAACTGTGTTTTGGGGGAACTTATGTATTTGTTCCACATGGGTAAAATGGCCACATTTTTTTCTGTTAACAGCCACGCACTAAGTTTCCCATTATTGTGTAACCGTCTACCACCATTTATTTTGTAGGCAGTAAGGATTCATGTTCTAATCGGATAATGTACAGTAGCATAGGTGTGCTAACTGATAAGTGTAGAAAACGCCTACTTTCTTCCCACATATTATTATTGTTTAGCGCACACCGATACCAAAATTAAGGCCGGACACGTAAGCACGTCTCACGGTAAGGCATTTGAAGCTGCGGTAAAAGCACCATATAAGCACATGATAAGGTCACTTTTTACCACAGTTGTAAGCCCTCTGGGACAGGAAACTACCCAGAGCCGCCAAGGGGGGGGGGGGGGGCAGGATTCCCCAGACCCGGACCTGGTCTCCTGCTTCTGATGGGACCTGGGTGATCATGACCCGACAGGAGCAGGAGAGAGAAAACTCGGGCGCCGGGCCCCCCTTAGAGGCTAGGGAGGAGCAGACAAGAGCATCGGAGCCTCTGGATTGGCTGGTGGGAGTCTTCAAGCCCCGCCAGTAGAAACCTTCCTCCAGCGCTGTTGTCCACCGCATTGCCTGGGCAATGTGAGGGGGAAAAGCAGCCGCAGGCAATACTGCGGAGAACAGCGCTTGACGATGGCTTCTGCTGGCAGGGCATGGGGATCCCCGCCAGCCAAGGTATGTGGAGTTGTGTAAGGGGGCAGGGAGGTGAAGCGAAATGTCGTCTGGTTACATGACGGTCCTGGGGGTGGGGACGGCAGTGGCAGCCCTACCCCGGGCCTGGCTCGGTCCCTCAGCAGCCCTGAAACTACCTTCTGTATGTGTGTATAAGTTACCTTGGCCTAGCTTCAGAAACCTGAGCGACTGAATCCATATTCCAACACCGTTGCTATGAGGCTGTCAGACTGTTTGAAACCTGTGCAGGGTCCAGGAATCTCTTTAACTTGGAAATCACAGCTGAAAATACAACTCAAGACGCTTGATATTTTTTTCTTATTGTCTGCTTGTTACTCTCATTCTCACTTTCAGGCTAACTGCAGTCTCCCTACAGCGCTGATTTATTTCGCAATATAAAGCACGGAGCTCATTTAATTGAAAGAAGCAGTCGAGTTAGCCCTACGATGGCAGACAGAGCACATTTGAAGCGTGAAACAAAGAGGCACTTCAGAGCAGGAGGAATACGAGCTCCGTGCCAGGCATCTCCCCTAACCTCCCTTTGAAGGGCGTTTTTAATTCCTCTCTCTACAAAGAGAAACACAGGATGCTTTGCAGATAAGCACCAGCAGACTTATTCCAGCCCGTCCATTTTCTGTTGCAGTACCACTGCCCTAAAGAATAGCCTTATTCGGTCAGAATAATAGTCCATCTAGTCCAGTGTCTAGTTCAGGTCACAAGTACCTGACAGCAGGGGCGTAGCTATGGGGGGCAAATTTAGTCCGGGCTCCTGGATTGGCTGGTGGGGGTCCCCAACCCCTGCCAGCCGAAGCCTTCTTCAGCGTCGGTCTCCGGCGCAGCCGCGTTCGCTGCCTGCCCTCTGCTCGTCTTTCTTCTTGCTCCTCCAGTGCACGCTGACGCTCAGCGGTCTCCGGCGCAGCCACATTCGCAGCCTGCCCCCAGCTCTTCTTTCTTCTTGCTCCTCCAGTGCACGCTGACGCTCAGCGGTCTCCGGCGCAGCTGCGTTTGCTGCCTGCCCCTGCTCTTCTTTCTTCTTGCTCCTCCTGTGCACGTTGACGCTCAGCGGTCTCCGGCGCAGCCGCGTTCGCTGCCTGCCCCCTGCTCTTCTTTCTTCTTGCTCCTCCTGTGCACGCTGACGCTCAGCGGTCTCCGGCGCAGCCGTGTTCGCTGCCTGCCCCCTGCTCTTCTTTCTTCTTGCTCCTCCTGTGCACGCTGACGCTCAGCGGTCTCCGGCGCAGCCGCGTTCGCTGCCTGCCCCCTGCTCTTCTTTATTCTTGCTCCTCCTGTGCATGCTGACGCTCAGTGGTCTCCAGTGCAGCCGCGTTTGCTGCCTGCCCCCTGCTCTTCTTTCTTCTTGCTCCTCCTGTGCACGCTGACGCTCAGCGGTCTCCAGTGCAGCCGCGTTTGCTGCCTGCCCCCTGCTCTTCTTTCTTCTTGCTCCTCCTGTGCACGCTGACGCTCAGTTGTCTCCGGTGCAGCCGCGTTTGCTGCCTGCCCCCTGCTCTTCTTTCTTCTTGCTCCTCCTGTGCACGCTGACGCTCAGTGGTCTCCAGTGCAGCCGCGTTTGCTGCCTGCCCCCTGCTCTTCTTTATTCTTGCTCCTCCTGTGCACGCTGACGCTCAGTTGTCTCCGGTGCAGCCGCGTTTGCTGCCTGCCCCCTGCTCTTCTTTCTTCTTGCTCCTCCTGTGCACGCTGACGCTCAGCGGTCTCCGGCGCAGCCGCGTTTGCTGCCTGCCCCCTGCTCTTCTTTCTTCTTGCTCCTCCTGTGCACGCTGACACTCAGTTGTCTCCGGTGCAGCCGCGTTTGCTGCCTGCCCCCTGCTCTTCTTTCTTCTTGCTCCTCCTGTGCACGCTGACGCTCAGCGGTCTCCGGCGCAGCTGCGTTTGTTGCCTGCCCCCTGCTCTTCTTTCTTCTTGCTCCTCCTGTGCACGCTGACGCTCAGCGGTCTCCGGCGCAGCCGCGTTCGCTGCCTGCCCCCTGCTCTTCTTTCTTCTTGCTCCTCCTGTGCACGCTGACGCTCAGTGGTCTCCAGTGCAGCCGCGTTTGCTGCCTGCCCCCTGCTCTTCTTTATTCTTGCTCCTCCTGTGCATGCTGACGCTCAGTGGTCTCCAGTGCAGCCGCGTTTGCTGCCTGCCCCCTGCTCTTCTTTATACTTGCTCCTCCTGTGCATGCTGACACTCAGTTGTCTCCGGTGCAGCCGCGTTTGCTGCCTGCCCCCTGCTCTTCTTTCTTCTTGCTCCTCCTGTGCATGCTGACGCTCAGTGGTCTCCAGTGCAGCCGCGTTTGCTGCCTGCCCCCTGCTCTTCTTTATTCTTGCTCCTCCTGTGCATGCTGACGCTCAGTGGTCTCCAGTGCAGCCGCATTTGCTGCCTGCCCCCTGCTCTTCTTTATTCTTGCTCCTCCTGTGCATGCTGACGCTCAGCGGTCTCCGGCGCAGCCGCGTTCGCTGCCTGCCCCTGCTCTTCTTTCTTCTTGCTCCTCCTGTGCACGCTGACGCTCAGCGGTCTCCGGCGCAGCCGCGTTCGCTGCCTGCCCCCTGCTCTTCTTTCTTCTTGCTCCTCCTGTGCACGCTGACGCTCAGTGGTCTCCAGTGCAGCCGCGTTTGCTGCCTGCCCCCTGCTCTTCTTTATTCTTGCTCCTCCTGTGCATGCTGACGCTCAGTGGTCTCCAGTGCAGCCGCGTTTGCTGCCTGCCCCCTGCTCTTCTTTATTCTTGCTCCTCCTGTGCACGCTGACGCTCAGTGTTCTCCGGTGCAGCCGTGTTTGCTGCCTGCCCCCTGCTCTTCTTTATTCTTGCTCCTCCTGTGCATGCTGACACTCAGTTGTCTCCGGTGCAGTCGCGTTTGCTGCCTGCCCCCTGCTCTTCTTTCTTCTTGCTCCTCCTGTGCATGCTGACGCTCAGTGGTCTCCAGTGCAGCCGCGTTTGCTGCCTGCCCCCTGCTCTTCTTTATTCTTGCTCCTCCTGTGCATGCTGACGCTCAGTGGTCTCCAGTGCAGCCGCGTTTGCTGCCTGCCCCCTGCTCTTCTTTATTCTTGCTCCTCCTGTGCATGCTGACGCTCAGCGGTCTCCGGCGCAGCCGCGTTTGCTGCCTGCCCCCTGCTCTTCTTTCTTCTTGCTCCTCCTGTGCACGCTGACGCTCAGCGGTCTCCGGCGCAGCCGCGTTCGCTGCCTGCCTCCTGCTCTTCTTTCTTCTTGCTCCCTCTGTGCATGCTGACGCTCAGTGGTCTCCAGTGCAGCCGCATTTGCTGCCTGCCCCCTGCTCTTCTTTATTCTTGCTCCTCCTGTGCATGCTGACGCTCAGCGGTCTCCGGCGCAGCCGCGTTCGCTGCCTGCCCCCTGCTCTTCTTTCTTCTTGCTCCTCCTGTGCACGCTGACGCTCAGCGGTCTCCGGCGCAGCCGCGTTCGCTGCCTGCCCCCTGCTCTTCTTTCTTCTTGCTCCTCCTGTGCACGCTGACGCTCAGTTGTCTCCGGTGCAGCCGCGTTTGCTGCCTGCCCCCTGCTCTTCTTTCTTCTTGCTCCTCCTGTGCACGCTGACGCTCAGTGGTCTCCAGTGCAGCCGCGTTTGCTGCCTGCCCCCTGCTCTTCTTTATTCTTGCTCCTCCTGTGCACGCTGACGCTCAGTTGTCTCCGGTGCAGCCGCGTTTGCTGCCTGCCCCCTGCTCTTCTTTCTTCTTGCTCCTCCTGTGCACGCTGACGCTCAGCGGTCTCCGGCGCAGCCGCGTTTGCTGCCTGCCCCCTGCTCTTCTTTCTTCTTGCTCCTCCTGTGCACGCTGACACTCAGTTGTCTCCGGTGCAGCCGCGTTTGCTGCCTGCCCCCTGCTCTTCTTTCTTCTTGCTCCTCCTGTGCACGCTGACGCTCAGCGGTCTCCGGCGCAGCTGCGTTTGTTGCCTGCCCCCTGCTCTTCTTTCTTCTTGCTCCTCCTGTGCACGCTGACGCTCAGCGGTCTCCGGCGCAGCCGCGTTCGCTGCCTGCCCCCTGCTCTTCTTTCTTCTTGCTCCTCCTGTGCACGCTGACGCTCAGTGGTCTCCAGTGCAGCCGCGTTTGCTGCCTGCCCCCTGCTCTTCTTTATTCTTGCTCCTCCTGTGCACGCTGACGCTCAGTGGTCTCCAGTGCAGCCGCGTTTGCTGCCTGCCCCCTGCTCTTCTTTATACTTGCTCCTCCTGTGCATGCTGACACTCAGTTGTCTCCGGTGCAGCCGCGTTTGCTGCCTGCCCCCTGCTCTTCTTTCTTCTTGCTCCTCCTGTGCATGCTGACGCTCAGTGGTCTCCAGTGCAGCCGCGTTTGCTGCCTGCCCCCTGCTCTTCTTTATTCTTGCTCCTCCTGTGCATGCTGACGCTCAGTGGTCTCCAGTGCAGCCGCATTTGCTGCCTGCCCCCTGCTCTTCTTTATTCTTGCTCCTCCTGTGCATGCTGACGCTCAGCGGTCTCCGGCGCAGCCGCGTTCGCTGCCTGCCCCTGCTCTTCTTTCTTCTTGCTCCTCCTGTGCACGCTGACGCTCAGCGGTCTCCGGCGCAGCCGCGTTCGCTGCCTGCCCCCTGCTCTTCTTTCTTCTTGCTCCTCCTGTGCACGCTGACGCTCAGTGGTCTCCAGTGCAGCCGCGTTTGCTGCCTGCCCCCTGCTCTTCTTTATTCTTGCTCCTCCTGTGCATGCTGACGCTCAGTGGTCTCCAGTGCAGCCGCGTTTGCTGCCTGCCCCCTGCTCTTCTTTATTCTTGCTCCTCCTGTGCACGCTGACGCTCAGTGTTCTCCGGTGCAGCCGTGTTTGCTGCCTGCCCCCTGCTCTTCTTTATTCTTGCTCCTCCTGTGCATGCTGACACTCAGTTGTCTCCGGTGCAGCCGCGTTTGCTGCCTGCCCCCTGCTCTTCTTTCTTCTTGCTCCTCCTGTGCATGCTGACGCTCAGTGGTCTCCAGTGCAGCCGCGTTTGCTGCCTGCCCCCTGCTCTTCTTTATTCTTGCTCCTCCTGTGCATGCTGACGCTCAGTGGTCTCCAGTGCAGCCGCGTTTGCTGCCTGCCCCCTGCTCTTCTTTATTCTTGCTCCTCCTGTGCATGCTGACGCTCAGCGGTCTCCGGCGCAGCCGCGTTTGCTGCCTGCCCCCTGCTCTTCTTTCTTCTTGCTCCTCCTGTGCACGCTGACGCTCAGCGGTCTCCGGCGCAGCCGCGTTCGCTGCCTGCCTCCTGCTCTTCTTTCTTCTTGCTCCCTCTGTGCATGCTGACGCTCAGTGGTCTCCAGTGCAGCCGCATTTGCTGCCTGCCCCCTGCTCTTCTTTATTCTTGCTCCTCCTGTGCATGCTGACGCTCAGCGGTCTCCGGCGCAGCCGCGTTCGCTGCCTGCCCCCTGCTCTTCTTTCTTCTTGCTCCTCCTGTGCACGCTGACGCTCAGCGGTCTCCGGCGCAGCCGCGTTCGCTGCCTGCCCCCTGCTCTTCTTTCTTCTTGCTCCTCCTGTGCACGCTGACGCTCAGTGGTCTCCGGTGCAGCCGCGTTTGCTGCCTGCCCCCTGCTCTTCTTTATTCTTGCTCCTCCTGTGCATGCTGACGCTCAGTGGTCTCCAGTGCAGCCGCGTTTGCTGCCTGCCCCCTGCTCTTCTTTATTCTTGCTCCTCCTGTGCACGCTGACGCTCAGTGTTCTCCGGTGCAGCCGTGTTTGCTGCCTGCCCCCTGCTCTTCTTTATTCTTGCTCCTCCTGTGCATGCTGACACTCAGTTGTCTCCGGTGCAGCCGCGTTTGCTGCCTGCCCCCTGCTCTTCTTTCTTCTTGCTCCTCCTGTGCATGCTGACGCTCAGTGGTCTCCAGTGCAGCCGCGTTTGCTGCCTGCCCCCTGCTCTTCTTTATTCTTGCTCCTCCTGTGCATGCTGACGCTCAGTTGTCTCCAGTGCAGCCGCGTTTGCTGCCTGCCCCCTGCTCTTCTTTATTCTTGCTCCTCCTGTGCATGCTGACGCTCAGCGGTCTCCGGCGCAGCCGCGTTCGCTGCCTGCCCCCTGCTCTTCTTTCTTCTTGCTCCTCCTGTGCACGCTGACGCTCAGCGGTCTCCGGCGCAGCCGCGTTCGCTGCCTGCCTCCTGCTCTTCTTTCTTCTTGCTCCTCCTGTGCACGCTGACGCTCAGTGGTCTCCAGTGCAGCCGCGTTTGCTGCCTGCCCCCTGCTCTTCTTTATTCTTGCTCCTCCTGTGCATGCTGACGCTCAGTGGTCTCCAGTGCAGCCGCGTTTGCTGCCTGCCCCCTGCTCTTCTTTATTCTTGCTCCTCCTGTGCACGCTGACGCTCAGTGTTCTCCGGTGCAGCCGTGTTTGCTCCTGCCCCCTGCTCTTCTCTCTTCTTGAGCAAGAAGAAAGAAGAGCAGGGAGCAGGCAGCGAACGGTGCTGCGCCGTAGACCGGCGCTGAAGAAGGCTTTGACTGGCGGGGGTTGGGGACCCACACCAGCAAAGGTATTTGTGAGGGGAGGTGGTGGGGGGGGGGGCAAGGTTAGGCAGTGTGGGGGGCAGCAGGGAGCACTCAAAGTGTGCCCCCAATCTCGGGCTCTGGCCCCCTCCCACCGTGAGGTCTGGCTAAGCCCCTGCCTGACAGAATCCCAAATAGTAGCACTATTCATGCGATGGACAAGCAGTGGCTTTTCTCATGTCTATCGCAATAGCAGACTATGGGCCTTTCCTCCGGGAACTTGTCCAAACCCATATACACTAACCGCTGATACCACATCCTCTGGCAACGATTTCCAGAGCTTAACTATTCATTGAGTGAAGGAAAATGTTTTCTCCTCTTCGTTTTAAAAGTATTTCCATGTAACTTCTTTGAGCGTCCCCTAGTCTTTGTACTTCTTGAAAGAGTAAAAAAAATCGATTTACGTTTACCTGTTCTACAGCACTCAGTATTTTGTAGACCCCTTTCATATCCCTCCTCAGCTGTCCCTTTTCCAAGCTGAAGAGCCCTAACCTCTTATGCCTTTCCTCATATGAGAGGAATTCCAGCTCCTTAATAATTTTGGTCACCCTTCTTTGAACCTTTTCTAATTGTGCTGTATCTTTTTAAGAAAGGTCGACCAGAATTGCACACAATACTCAAGGTGAGGTTGCACCATGGAGCAATACAGAGGTATTATAATATTCTTTGTCTTATTTTCTATCCCTTTCCTAATAATTTCTAGCATTACTACTACTACTACTACTATTTAGCATTTCTATAGCGCTATAAGGCGTATGCAGCACTGCACAAACATAGAAGAAAGACAGTCCCTGCTCAAAGAGCTTACAATCTAATAGACAAAAAATAAAGTAAGCAAATCAAATCAATTAATGTGAACGGGAAGGAAGAGAGGAGGGTAGGTGGAGGCGAGTGGTTACAAGTGGTTACGAGTCAAAAGCAATGTTAAAGAGGTGGGCTTTCAGTCTAGATTTAAAGGTGGCCAAGGATGGGGCAAGACGTAGGGGCTCAGGAAGTTTATTCCAGGCGTAGGGTGCAGCGAGACAGAAGGCGCGAAGTCTGGAGTTGGCAGTAGTGGAGAAGGGAACAGATAAGAAGGATTTATCCATGGAGCGGAGTGCACGGGAAGGGGTGTAGGGAAGGACGAGTGTGGAGAGATACTGGGGAGCAGCAGAGTGAATACATTTATAGGTTAGTAGAAGAAGTTTGAACAGGATGCGAAAACGGATAGGGAGCTTTTTTGGCCGCCGCCACACACCGGGCAGAAGATTTGAGTGTGTTGTCCATGATGACACCCAGATTTTTTTTTCTTGAGTGCTGACTAGCATCAGGTAACTATGATTTGGATTATTCTTCCCAATGTGCATCACTTTGCATTTGGCCACGTTAAATTTAATCTGCCATTTGGATACCCAGTTTTCCAACTTTCTAAGGTCTTCCTGCAATTTTTGTTAACAATCCACATGCGTCTTAACAACTTTGAATAGTTTTGTGCCGACTGCGAATTTAATCACCTCACTCATCGTTCCCATTTCCAGATCATTAATAAATATGTTAGAACATAAGAACATAAGCACCACCATACTGGGAAAAGACCAAGGGTCCATCAAGCCCAGCATCCTGTCTCCGACAGCGGCCAATCCAGGCTTCAAGAACCCGGCAACCCCCCCCCCCTCCCCCCCCCCCCCAAAAAAAAATTAATAATGTTCAATGGACTTTTCCCTCAGGAATCTGTCCAAACCCCCCTTAAACTCAGTAAGGCCAGCTGCTGTCACCACGTTCTCCGGCAACAAGTTCCAGAGTCCAACTACACGCTGAGTAAAGAAAAACTTTCTCCTGTTTGTTTTAAATCTACCACATTCTAGCTTCATCTTGTGTCCCCTGGTTCTATTGTTGTTTGAAAGTGTAAACAAACGCTTCACATCTGTCCGCTCTACTCCGCTCATTATCTTGTAGACTTCTATCGTATCACCCCTCAGCCACCTTTTCTCCAAGCTGAAGAGCCCTAACCTTCTCAGCCTTTCATCATAGGAAAGTCGTTCCATTCCCTTTATCATTTTCGTCACCCTTCTCTGCACCTTCTCCAATTCCTTTATATGTTAAATAGCACCAGTCCCAATACAGATCCCTGGGCACTCCACTATTCACCCTCCTCCACTAAGAGAATTGGCCATTTAATCCTACTTTCTGTTTCCTATCCATCAACCAATTCCTAATCCACAACAGAACATTGCCTCATAGGTTTTTAATTTTCTCAGGAGTCTCTTGTATCTCTTGTGTCTAATGCTTTCTGAAAACCTTCTCTGGTTTTCCATGTTTTTCTTTACTGCCAAAAAACTATCACCCAGAAATAGCTCTAAAGAAAAGATCAGAAGTTTTATTATTTATATTTCGATACAGTTTCTTCCAAAAGCTGCAAAATGGTTTAAAATCAAATATAATTAATACAAACGTGAGGAATCAATACAAACCCAATCTAACCCCTATTGATCTGTGGCCCACCAACCACAACCAAAGCTCCGTTCTTATCAGCCATTATATCTCATAGACTAGCAAAATAATTAGGCCTAAGAGTGTTTATGAAAATGCATAATATTAGGACGTTTATTCCACAAAACAGGGCCCACACTGGAGAAGACACACTTTCATGTTTCACTCAGAATCACACTCTCAGGCCTTTCCTACAAATCCACTCTTCCACCTTTCACTAATATTACATCCTCAGTCCTTTTCAACAAACCCATGCTTCAACCTTTCACTCAGTATTACGCCTTCAGGCCTTTCCAACAAACCCACGCTTCAACCTTTCACTCAGTATTACGCCTTCAGGCTTTTCCAATGAACCCACGCTTCCACCTTTCACTAATATTACATCATCAGTCCTTTCCAACAAACCCACGCTTCAACCTTTCACTCAGTATTACGCCTTCAGGCCTTTCCAACAAACCCACGCTTCAACCTTTCACTCAGTATTACGCCTTCAGGCTTTTCCAATGAACCCACGCTTCCACCTTTCACTAATATTACATCATCAGTCCTTTCCAACAAACCCACGCTTCAACCTTTCACTCAGTATTACGCCTTCAGGCTTTTCCAATGAACCCACGCTTCAACCTTTCACTCAGTATTACGCCTTCAGGCTTTTCCAATGAACCCACGCTTCCACCTTTCACTAATATTACATCATCAGTCCTTTCCAACAAACCCACGTTTCAACCTTTCACTCAGTATTACGCCTTCAGGCTTTTCCAATGAACCCACGCTTCCACCTTTCACTAATATTACATCATCAGTCCTTTCCAACAAACCCATGCTTCAACCTTTCACTCAGTATTACGCCTTCAGGCCTTTCCAACAAACCCACGCTTCAACCTTTCACTCAGTATTACGCCTTCAGGCCTTTCCAACAAACCCACGCTTCAACCTTTCACTCAGTATTACGCCTTCAGGCTTTTCCAATGAACCCACGCTTCCACCTTTCACTAATATTACATCATCAGCCCTTTCCAACAAACCCATGCTTCAACCTTTCACTCAGTATTACGCCTTCAGGCCTTTCCAACAAACCCACGCTTCAACCTTTCACTCAGTATTACGCCTTCAGGCTTTTCCAATGAACCCACGCTTCCACCTTTCACTAATATTACATCATCAGTCCTTTCCAACAAACCCATGCTTCAACCTTTCACTCAGTATTACGCCTTCAGGCCTTTCCAACAAACCCACGCTTCAACCTTTCACTCAGTATTACGCCTTCAGGCTTTTCCAATGAACCCACACTTCCACCTTTCACTAATATTACATCATCAGTCCTTTCCAACAAACTCACGCTTCAACCTTTCACTCAGTATTACGCCTTCAGGCTTTTCCAATGAACCCACGCTTCCACCTTTCACTAATATTACATCATCAGTCCTTTCCAACAAACCCACATTTCAACCTTTCACTCAGTATTACGCCTTCAGGCCTTTCCAACAAACCCACGCTTCAACCTTTCACTCAGTATTACGCCTTCAGGCTTTTCCAATGAACCCACGCTTCCACCTTTCACTAATATTACATCATCAGTCCTTTCCAACAAACCCATGCTTCAACCTTTCACTCAGTATTACGCCTTCAGGCCTTTCCAACAAACCCACGCTTCAACCTTTCACTCAGTATTACGCCTTCAGGCTTTTCCAATGAACCCACACTTCCACCTTTCACTAATATTACATCATCAGTCCTTTCCAACAAACTCACGCTTCAACCTTTCACTCAGTATTACGCCTTCAGGCTTTTCCAATGAACCCACGCTTCCACCTTTCACTAATATTACATCATCAGTCCTTTCCAACAAACCCATGCTTCAACCTTTCACTCAGTATTACGCCTTCAGGCCTTTCCAACAAACCCACGCTTCAACCTTTCACTCAGTATTACGCCTTCAGGCTTTTCCAATGAACCCACGCTTCCACCTTTCACTAATATTACATCATCAGTCCTTTCCAACAAACCCACGCTTCAACCTTTCACTCAGTATTACGCCTTCAGGCTTTTCCAATGAACCCACGCTTCCACCTTTCACTCAGTATTACGCCTTCAGGCTTTTCCAATGAACCCACGCTTCCACCTTTCACTAATATTACATCATCAGTCCTTTCCAACAAACCCACGCTTCAACCTTTCACTCAGTATTACGCCTTCAGGCCTTTCCAACAAACCCACGCTTCAACCTTTCACTCAGTATTACGCCTTCAGGCTTTTCCAATGAACCCACGCTTCCACCTTTCACTAATATTACATCATCAGTCCTTTCCAACAAACCCACGCTTCAACCTTTCACTCAGTATTACGCCTTCAGGCTTTTCCAATGAACCCACGCTTCAACCTTTCACTCAGTATTACGCCTTCAGGCTTTTCCAATGAACCCATGCTTCCACCTTTCACTAATATTACATCATCAGTCCTTTCCAACAAACCCACGCTTCAACCTTTCACTCAGTATTACGCCTTCAGGCTTTTCCAATGAACCCACGCTTCCACCTTTCACTAATATTACATCATCAGTCCTTTCCAACAAACCCACGCTTCAACCTTTCACTCAGTATTACGCCTTCAGGCTTTTCCAATGAACCCACGCTTCAACCTTTCACTCAGTATTACGCCTTCAAGCTTTTCCAATGAACCCACGCTTCCACCTTTCACTAATATTACATCATCAGTCCTTTCCAACAAACCCACGCTTCAACCTTTCACTCAGTATTACGCCTTCAGGCCTTTCCAACAAACCCACGCTTCAACCTTTCACTCAGTATTACGCCTTCAGGCTTTTCCAATGAACCCATGCTTCCACCTTTCACTAATATTACATCATCAGTCCTTTCCAACAAACCCACGCTTCAACCTTTCACTCAGTATTACGCCTTCAGGCTTTTCCAATGAACCCACGCTTCCACCTTTCACTAATATTACATCATCAGTCCTTTCCAACAAACCCACGTTTCAACCTTTCACTCAGTATTACGCCTTCAGGCCTTTCCAACAAACCCACGCTTCAACCTTTCACTCAGTATTACGCCTTCAGGCTTTTCCAATGAACCCACGCTTCCACCTTTCACTAATATTACATCATCAGTCCTTTCCAACAAACCCATGCTTCAACCTTTCACTCAGTATTACGCCTTCAGGCCTTTCCAACAAACCCACGCTTCAACCTTTCACTCAGTATTACGCCTTCAGGCCTTTCCAACAAACCCACGCTTCAACCTTTCACTCAGTATTACGCCTTCAGGCTTTTCCAATGAACCCACGCTTCCACCTTTCACTAATATTACATCATCAGTCCTTTCCAACAAACCCATGCTTCAACCTTTCACTCAGTATTACGCCTTCAGGCCTTTCCAACAAACCCACGCTTCAACCTTTCACTCAGTATTACGCCTTCAGGCTTTTCCAATGAACCCACGCTTCCACCTTTCACTAATATTACATCATCAGTCCTTTCCAACAAACTCACGCTTCAACCTTTCACTCAGTATTACGCCTTCAGGCTTTTCCAATGAACCCACGCTTCCACCTTTCACTAATATTACATCATCAGTCCTTTCCAACAAACCCACGTTTCAACCTTTCACTCAGTATTACGCCTTCAGGCCTTTCCAACAAACCCACGCTTCAACCTTTCACTCAGTATTACGCCTTCAGGCTTTTCCAATGAACCCACGCTTCCACCTTTCACTAATATTACATCATCAGTCCTTTCCAACAAACCCATGCTTCAACCTTTCACTCAGTATTACGCCTTCAGGCCTTTCCAACAAACCCACGCTTCAACCTTTCACTCAGTATTACGCCTTCAGGCCTTTCCAACAAACCCACGCTTCAACCTTTCACTCAATATTACGCTCTTAGGCCTTTGCAACAAACTTATGCTTCAACCTTTCACTCAATATTACTCCCTCATGCTTTTCCAATAAACCCACACTTCCACCTTTCACTCAATATTACGCCCTTAGGCCTTTCCAATAAACCCACACTTCAACCTTTCACTCAATATTACGCCCTCAGGCATTTCCAGCAAACCCACAATTCCATGTTTCACTCAGTATTACGCTTTCAGGCCTTTCCAACAAACCCGCACTTCAAACTTTCACTCAATATTACACCCTCAGGCCTTTCCAACAAACCCACGCTTCAACCTTTCACTCAATATTTCACCCTTAGGCCTTTCCAACACACCTGTGCTTTAAGCTTTCACGCAATATTTCGCCCTTAGGCCTTTCCAACACACCTGTGCTTTAAGCTTTCACGCAATATTTCGCCCTTAGGCCTTTCCAACACACCTGTGCTTTAAGCTTTCACGCAATATTTCGCCCTTAGGCCTTTCCAACAAACCCACGCTTCAACCTTTCACTCAATATTTCGCCCTTAGGCCTTTCCAACACACCTGTGCTTTAAGCTTTCACGCAATATTTCGCCCTTAGACCTTTCCAACACACCTGTGCTTTAAGCTTTCACGCAATATTTCGCCCTTAGGCCTTTCCAACACACCTGTGCTTTAAGCTTTCACGCAATATTTCGCCCTTAGGCCTTTCCAACACACCTGTGCTTTAAGCTTTCACGCAATATTTCGCCCTTAGGCCTTTCCAACACACCTGTGCTTTAAGCTTTCACGCAATATTTCGCCCTTAGGCCTTTCCAACACACCTGTGCTTTAAGCTTTCACGCAATATTTCGCCCTTAGGCCTTTCCAACACACCTGTGCTTTAAGCTTTCACGCAATATTTCGCCCTTAGGCCTTTCCAACACACCTGTGCTTTAAGCTTTCATGCAATATTTCGCCCTTAGGCCTTTCCAACACACCTGTGCTTTATGCTTTCACGCAATATTTCGCCCTTAGGCCTTTCCAACACACCTGTGCTTTAAGCTTTCACGCAATATTTCGCCCTTAGGCCTTTCCAACACACCTGTGCTTTAAGCTTTCACGCAATATTTCGCCCTTAGGCCTTTCCAACAAACCCACGCTTCAACCTTTCACTCAATATTTCGCCCTTAGGCCTTTCCAACAAACCCACGCTTCAACCTTTCACTCAGTATTACGCCTTCAGGCTTTTCCAATGAACCCACGCTTCAACCTTTCACTCAGTATTACGCCTTCAGGCTTTTCCAATGAACCCATGCTTCCACCTTTCACTAATATTACATCATCAGTCCTTTCCAACAAACCCACGCTTCAACCTTTCACTCAGTATTACGCCTTCAGGCTTTTCCAATGAACCCACGCTTCAACCTTTCACTCAGTATTACGCCTTCAGGCTTTTCCAATGAACCCATGCTTCCACCTTTCACTAATATTACATCATCAGTCCTTTCCAACAAACCCACGCTTCAACCTTTCACTCAGTATTACGCCTTCAGGCTTTTCCAATGAACCCACGCTTCCACCTTTCACTAATATTACATCATCAGTCCTTTCCAACAAACCCACGCTTCAACCTTTCACTCAGTATTACGCCTTCAGGCTTTTCCAATGAACCCACGCTTCAACCTTTCACTCAGTATTACGCCTTCAAGCTTTTCCAATGAACCCACGCTTCCACCTTTCACTAATATTACATCATCAGTCCTTTCCAACAAACCCACGCTTCAACCTTTCACTCAGTATTACGCCTTCAGGCTTTTCCAATGAACCCATGCTTCCACCTTTCACTAATATTACATCATCAGTCCTTTCCAACAAACCCACGCTTCAACCTTTCACTCAGTATTACGCCTTCAGGCTTTTCCAATGAACCCACGCTTCCACCTTTCACTAATATTACATCATCAGTCCTTTCCAACAAACCCACGTTTCAACCTTTCACTCAGTATTACGCCTTCAGGCCTTTCCAACAAACCCACGCTTCAACCTTTCACTCAGTATTACGCCTTCAGGCTTTTCCAATGAACCCACGCTTCCACCTTTCACTAATATTACATCATCAGTCCTTTCCAACAAACCCATGCTTCAACCTTTCACTCAGTATTACGCCTTCAGGCCTTTCCAACAAACCCACGCTTCAACCTTTCACTCAGTATTACGCCTTCAGGCCTTTCCAACAAACCCACGCTTCAACCTTTCACTCAGTATTACGCCTTCAGGCTTTTCCAATGAACCCACGCTTCCACCTTTCACTAATATTACATCATCAGTCCTTTCCAACAAACCCATGCTTCAACCTTTCACTCAGTATTACGCCTTCAGGCCTTTCCAACAAACCCACGCTTCAACCTTTCACTCAGTATTACGCCTTCAGGCTTTTCCAATGAACCCACGCTTCCACCTTTCACTAATATTACATCATCAGTCCTTTCCAACAAACTCACGCTTCAACCTTTCACTCAGTATTACGCCTTCAGGCTTTTCCAATGAACCCACGCTTCCACCTTTCACTAATATTACATCATCAGTCCTTTCCAACAAACCCACGTTTCAACCTTTCACTCAGTATTACGCCTTCAGGCCTTTCCAACAAACCCACGCTTCAACCTTTCACTCAGTATTACGCCTTCAGGCTTTTCCAATGAACCCACGCTTCCACCTTTCACTAATATTACATCATCAGTCCTTTCCAACAAACCCATGCTTCAACCTTTCACTCAGTATTACGCCTTCAGGCCTTTCCAACAAACCCACGCTTCAACCTTTCACTCAGTATTACGCCTTCAGGCCTTTCCAACAAACCCACGCTTCAACCTTTCACTCAATATTACGCTCTTAGGCCTTTGCAACAAACTTATGCTTCAACCTTTCACTCAATATTACTCCCTCATGCTTTTCCAATAAACCCACACTTCCACCTTTCACTCAATATTACGCCCTTAGGCCTTTCCAATAAACCCACACTTCAACCTTTCACTCAATATTACGCCCTCAGGCATTTCCAGCAAACCCACAATTCCATGTTTCACTCAGTATTACGCTTTCAGGCCTTTCCAACAAACCCGCACTTCAAACTTTCACTCAATATTACACCCTCAGGCCTTTCCAACAAACCCACGCTTCAACCTTTCACTCAATATTTCACCCTTAGGCCTTTCCAACACACCTGTGCTTTAAGCTTTCACGCAATATTTCGCCCTTAGGCCTTTCCAACACACCTGTGCTTTAAGCTTTCACGCAATATTTCGCCCTTAGGCCTTTCCAACACACCTGTGCTTTAAGCTTTCACGCAATATTTCGCCCTTAGGCCTTTCCAACAAACCCACGCTTCAACCTTTCACTCAATATTTCGCCCTTAGGCCTTTCCAACACACCTGTGCTTTAAGCTTTCACGCAATATTTCGCCCTTAGACCTTTCCAACACACCTGTGCTTTAAGCTTTCACGCAATATTTCGCCCTTAGGCCTTTCCAACACACCTGTGCTTTAAGCTTTCACGCAATATTTCGCCCTTAGGCCTTTCCAACACACCTGTGCTTTAAGCTTTCACGCAATATTTCGCCCTTAGGCCTTTCCAACAAACCCACGCTTCAACCTTTCACTCAATATTTCGCCCTTAGGCCTTTCCAACAAACCCACGCTTTAAGCTTTCACGCAATATTTCACCCTTAGGCCTTTCCAACACACCTGTGCTTTAAGCTTTCACGCAATATTTCGCCCTTAGGCCTTTCCAACACACCTGTGCTTTAAGCTTTCACGCAATATTTCGCCCTTAGGCCTTTCCAACACACCTGTGCTTTAAGCTTTCACGCAATATTTCGCCCTTAGGCCTTTCCAACACACCCACGCTTTAAGCTTTCACGCAATATTTCGCCCTTAGGCCTTTCCAACACACCCACGCTTTAAGCTTTCACGCAATATTTCGCCCTTAGGCCTTTCCAACACACCTGTGCTTTAAGCTTTCATGCAATATTTCGCCCTTAGGCCTTTCCAACACACCTGTGCTTTATGCTTTCACGCAATATTTCGCCCTTAGGCCTTTCCAACACACCTGTGCTTTAAGCTTTCACGCAATATTTCGCCCTTAGGCCTTTCCAACACACCTGTGCTTTAAGCTTTCACGCAATATTTCGCCCTTAGGCCTTTCCAACAAACCCACGCTTCAACCTTTCACTCAATATTTCGCCCTTAGGCCTTTCCAACAAACCCACGCTTTAAGCTTTCACGCAATATTTCGCCCTTAGGCCTTTCCAACACACCTGTGCTTTAAGCTTTCACGCAATATTTCGCCCTTAGGCCTTTCCAACACACCTGTGCTTTAAGCTTTCACGCAATATTTCGCCCTTAGGCCTTTCCAACACACCTGTGCTTTAAGCTTTCACGCAATATTTCGCCCTTAGGCCTTTCCAACACACCTGTGCTTTAAGCTTTCATGCAATATTTCGCCCTTAGGCCTTTCCAACACACCTGTGCTTTAAGCTTTCACGCAATATTTCGCCCTTAGGCCTTTCCAACACACCTGTGCTTTAAGCTTTCATGCAATATTTCGCCCTTAGGCCTTTCCAACACACCTGTGCTTTAAGCTTTCACGCAATATTTCGCCCTTAGGCCTTTCCAACACACCTGTGCTTTAAGCTTTCATGCAATATTACATCCTCAGGCTTTTCCAATAAACCTACACTTCATCTTATGTCCTCAGATCTTTCAAACTCTTTTGAGATGAACGTAAAGCCCTAAGCAGTCTATGTCTATACTGCCTGATTCTAACTGTCAAAGTTTCTGAAACCAATCCTTGTACTGAAGACTAAAATAAAAATTTTAAAACTAGAAAAATATTTATTTTTCTTTCCAAAATGGTTATCTTGGCTCTTAAAAACAGAAGAATGATTATTTTTGGATTTCCCAAGTTATCATTTGAATGAAGTTACTTCACGTGATCTGAATTCTCTTGTGGCCTCAAAGGTAATGTTGTGACCTGCTAGGCAAGTGGTTTGGGTTGGATTTCTTTGGCTAGTCAGGGCTAGGCATGCTGCAATGGTGACACCTAGTGGCTAGACTTAGTAATTCGTGTGTACTGGATTCTGGAGGGAGCCACAGACTGCATGCAGCCTTTCCTCCAGAAAAAAAAAAGATAATTTATCCTCTTGTTTTCCGATGGTTTCTGCTGTGAGTCTTCCTGCGAATAAGCTAAGAGGGTGAAAAAATAGGTAGAAATCATTGGCAGCTGAGAATGAAGCTTCATGGCTCTCTTGCGTCAACAAGGCAGGTACCAGTTTTGAGGAGATGTTCAAATGATCAGAAGGGAGTATCCATCCTTTGCTTCCAGGAAAAGCAATATATACTTTTAGAAGGAGATAATAATGTTTTAATAATAAGCTTTCTGTCTGTTTGGAGCCCTGTGGTAGGTGTTACTAACTCCCTGATAGGCTCAGGGGGGAGGGGGAGAAAGAAAGGAAAGGACTAGAATTTTCCCATGGGTGGGTGCCAAGTCCCAAGAATGCTGTTGGTGGGGGGAGGGGGGAGGGGATTAGCAAATGCATAGACCGTTATTAAATGGACTTGTGGAAAATCCACTATTTCTGGGATAAGCAGTATAAAATGTTTTGTACTTTTTTGGGATCTTGCCGGGTATTTGTGACCTGGATTGGCCACTGTTGGAAACAGGATGCTGGGCTCGATAGACCTTTGGTCTTTCCCAGTATGGCAATACTTATGTACTTATATTTATTAACTTGGTCAACCTCTGGGTAGGGGCATTTGCAGAAAGTGGGAATTGATAGATCCCTCGTAGGCTGGGGCTATTTAAGTCATTCAGGGGCCCTTCCACTAAGCCGCGTAGTCGCCTACGCGCACCCAACGTCTGCCAAATTGGAGTTACCGCCTGGTTACCGCGTGGCCTCACGGTAAGTTCAATTTTGGCAAGCGCGGCAATTTTTGTTTTGTCGCACGCCCATTTTCGGCAAAAATTTTACAAAAGGCATTTTTTTTGTAGGTGCGCTGAAAAATAATTCTGTGCGCACCCAAAACATGCGTCTATATTACTGCAGCCCATTTTTCAGCGCACCTCAGTTAAAGGACCCCTAATTGGGCAACTGATATCAAAGGAATGCTTGCTTAGCCTTACATTGACAGAGAGCTTCATGATGTGACCAGGGTAAAGACCAATGTACTCGACAGAATAACACCAAGTGGGTAAAAGATGAGGTGGTGGGGGGTGGGGGGATCTGGCTTACAGCCACCTGAATTGTTTCCTCTGATTAAAATATTCAAGCAGAGGCAAGGAATTGGCTTCCAAAAATGGTGTTTATTTTCTGTAAAATTTGTAATCGCAGCGGTCCAGTAGGTGAATTGGTTAATATTATTATTATTATTATTTATTACATTTGTACCCTGCGCTTTCCCCACACACAGCAGGTCCAATGCGGCTTACATAGTAAAAAAAACATTACAAAAGTCCTATAAGAAGAATGTTATGAACTGTAATAAACATAATAAGAGTAAGGTTTTAAGAATATGTGAATTGGATATGGGGAGGTAAGCAAGGATAGGATAGGTAAGAGGAAAGGAGATTGGGAGGGGTATGGTATAGAAAGATGGAGAAGAAAAGATTGGAGGATGAGCATAAGGCGATTAGGAGATAAGGTCAAAGGTATAATTGGTGTCAGTGTCAATGTCAGATCAGGAGTAGTGTAGGTGGGATGATGGATCAAGTTGGGTCGTTAGTGTAAGCTTGCTTGAAAAGATGTGTCTTCAACATTTTCCTGAAGGGTAGATAGTCGTTAATTGTTCGGATGGATCTTGGTAGAGCATTCCAAGTTCTGGAGAAACCTGGCATCTGTGGACTTTGATAGCTTTTAAAGGGGCAAAACTTCCAAGACTTAAACTGAACGGACAGGCTGGTGGGGGATGGGGTTACCTGTGGGTTAACAGAACGCCGTGGAAAGCTGTTTCACTGGAGGCTAGAAGGCAAAGGAAGATTAGTGATTACCTTCTCAATTGCTGCCCAACAAACGAAAGGTAGGGAGATGCATTCGGTAACATGCATTTAGTTTGATGGAAAGCCTTAAAAAATTTTAGGGGCCTTTTTACTAAACCTTAGTGCTCACAAGGTGTCCTTTTACTAAGGCGTGGTAGGCCTACCACGACCGCAGGGAGCGCTAAGGTGTTCCATGGTAGTTTGGCCACCAGCATGTGCTACTCCCGCCTTAAAAATGTGTTTCATTTTTTGCCATGAGAGGCATATCTGGGAGCGGAGAGTAGGCATGCCTGTGATAATCGGGTAGTGTGGGCACCAGTGGTGTAGCTAGGTGGGGGCCAAGGGAGCATGGGCCCCCCAAATTTCATCTGGACCCTGGTTTTGCTGGTGGAGGTCCCCAACCCCCACCAGTTGCCATCGCCGTCGCAGTCCCTGTCCTGCTCTCTCTTCCTTCTCATGTCCATGCTCAGTTTCACTTAAAGGAGCGTGCAGGACATGAGGAGGAAGAGAGAGCAGGGCAGGGAACGCAGCGGCGCCGGAGACCGGCGCTGGAGAACGCTTCAGCTGGTGGGGGCTGGGGACCCCCACCAGCCAAGGTATTTGCTGCTGTGGGGGGCGGCGACGGGGTGGCAGACTAAAATGTGCCCCCTTACCTCGGGTTCTGGCCCCCTCCCACCGCAAGAGAACTGCGGGAGCCCTCTCTGCAAACGAAGTAAGTGGCAGTAAAGGGCTCCCTTGGTAATGGCCATGCGCTAATGGGGAAATTAGCACGCGGCCATTTTACTGCTACGTTAAAAGTGGCCACAGCGCACAGGAAACCCATGCGCTGCCAGCAGCGCTGGCCACTTTTTAACGCAGCTTAGTAAAAGGACCCCTAAAGGCTACAGATCTCCTTTTATACCTATGGGCTTCTTAGCATTTAGTGTACACTAATTCTGTTAGTACGCACTAAGGTTTAGTGAATCAGCCCCTTAGTGTCCACTAAACCACTTTAATGCACGTTTGCATGCGCTAATTCACAGGTTCCGAGGATTTTTCAAAACCATTTTAACATGCATAAAATGCGCGCGTGAAAAGGACAAGAAACAAAGAACAAAAAACCTTGCAGAGAATAGCACTCAAAAGACAGCAAAGGTGACTCAAAAAAAACAATGATGCTATATAGTCTTGAAAGTTTATTGCACAACAACAGCAACTCGACACGGCTGTGTTTCGGCCCAATGGCCTGCCTCAGGACTCTTCTTGTATTAAGTGGCTCAGTTTATCGGTGTCACTTTATTTTTTTGTGATATTCCTAGTCTTTTTTTATGACTTTTTCGACTAGAGACTAGTAGTCACGAGTTTGAAGTTAATTTTCAGTGCGTTTGTTAGGTCGAACGGCGCTAGCTTTAGTGCTCCCCGCCTTTTTTGAACATTATCATAATAATAAAAAAAAAAAGACTAGGAATATCACAACACAGGAAGTGACACCGATAAACTCAGCCACTTAGTACAAGAAGACTCCTGAGCAGGGGCGTAGCCAGACAACAGATTTTGGGTGGGCCTAGGCAAGAAGTGGGTGGGCACCAAATGTTCTCCCCCCCCCCCCACCACCACCACCAAAAGATATCTCAGCTGGCAGGAAAATGCTTCTTTCCACCTTGGCAGTCTGCAGCAGGCATGCGCTGAAAACTGAACATGCGCAGGTGCCGGTATCATGGAGAGTAGCGTTTTCGTTACCATCAGGGGGAAGTCTTCAGCTGGTAGAGCTTGGGATCTCCACCGGCTACCGCTAAACATGTGCTACTGTTGGGTGGGCCTGAGCCCCAAGTGGATGGGCCCAGGCCCACCTGTGGCTACGCCACTGCTCCTGAGGCAGGCCATTGGGCCAAAACACGGCCGTGCCGAGTCACTGTAAAAGGACAAGAAAAACATCCAAAACTCAGGGGTAAAAAGGCTCAATGAACTGAAAGTTTTTACCTTGTGAAAGGGGAGTGAGAGCTAAGAAAGGGGAGACGTGCCAAACGGTCAGACCAAACTTGTCCTGTGCCCTCTCTTATAAATGATTACAAGGCAAGAGAGAAGTGTTTTAAATGAGCATCAGTGGTAGAAAGAACATAATATATGAACTATATCAAAAGTAGATTCGGCATTGAGACCTCATAAACCAAGTAAACCGGCTATGAGATCTCTTGTTTTGGAAAGCTTTCTAATCACATAATTGTTTTGGAAGTGTTGGATTTTTCCCTTTTTTTTTTTTTTTTTGGTGGACCCTCTCTTATACGGCAGGTGTGTAGGAAAAAAACTTCCAGCCTAGAGTTGTCCGTATACTGGAGGCAAAGCATTACCGCAGCCCGGCCACCTGCTCAATGGCCGTACCAGATCTGTGGATGTTATTTTTCAGTCTTTAAATAATTCTCAGCAGTCTGTAGGTCTTTGTGCACGCATAGTGTGCTCTATTTACAGGTACACAACACAAGGTTGATATGATAGGCTGTTTATTTCTCTGATTTCCGTGCTCATGTGTATTCTTGAAAATGGTTTCTTTATCATTGCACTAGCAGTGGGAAAATTGCAGATTGCTTGAGATTAGATTAAGTGCTGGAATTCTGCTTGCCGTAACATGAACCTGTTATAAACACGAAAAGCTCAGAATTCCCCCCTATGGATATACACAGAGAGCCTTAAGTGAAGGGAACGGAACGTCTCAAGAAAGAGATGACATCTTATTTATTTAAGATACTTTATTTATACCCTGCCCTTCCCAAACAGCCAAAGGTGGCTCACAGTAGAATACAATAAACACATAACGTATAGACAGTCTCACCCTTGCTCCATGGGAAAGCGGGGGAACAACAATGAAAGGAACTAAAAGTGGACAGATAGACCTAGAAATATTATATTGGACAAAGTGATAAGCCACACACCTTTCTGTTTCCATCCCTCTCCATACACTATACATACAGAAGGATGAATCACACAACACTTTGTCCCCCTCCCCCCTCCATACAGTCTATTCACTTAATACTGTGACCCCCCCTCCCAATTCATACAGTATACTCTACAGAAGGATGAGTCACTCAACCTTCTATCTCCATCCTTCTCCATACATTATACTCTACAGGATGAGTCACACAACTCTGTCCCCCTCCCCCTCTATACAGTATATTCTGCAGAAGGATAAATCACTCAATAGTATGACCCCTCGCAAGCCATACAATACAGAAGGATGAGTAACTCAGTGCTCTTCTTCCTCCTCCTGCTCCGTACAATATACTCTACAGAAGGATGAGTTGCTCAACACTCTACTCTCTCCTCCATACAATATACTCTACAGAAGGATGAGTCACTCAACGCTCTACTCTCTCCTCAATACAATATACTCTACAGAAGGATGAGTCACTCAACCTTCTATCTCCATCCCTCTCCATACATTATACTCTACAGAATGAGTCACACAACTCTGTCCCCCTCCCCCTCCATACAGTATATTCTGCAGAAGGATAAATCACTCAATAGTATGACCCTTCGCAAGCCATACAATACAGAAGGATGAGTAACTCAGTGCTTCTTCCTCCTCCTCCTCCGTACAATATACTCTACAGAAGGATGAGTTGCTCAACACTCTGCTCCCTTCACCTCCATACAATATACTCTACAGAAGGATGAGTCACTCAACGCTCTACTCCCTCCTCCTCCATACAATATACTCCACAGAAGGATGAGTCACTCAACGCTCTACTCCCTCCTCCTCCATACAATATACTCCACAGAAGGATGAGTCACTCAACGCTCTACTCCCTTCACCTCCATACAATATACTCTACAGAAGGATGAGTCACTCAACACCCTACTCCCTCTTCCTCCATACAATATACTCTACAGAAGGATGAGTCGCTCAATGCTCTGCTCCTTTCACCTCCATACAATATACTTTACAGAAGGATGAGTCACTCAATGCCCTACTCCTCCATACAATATATTTTACAGAAGGATGAGTCGCTCAACGCTCTGCTCCTTTCACCTCCATACAATATACTCCACAGAAGGATGAGTCACTCAACGCTCTACTCCCTCCCCCTCCATACAGTATACTCTACAGAAGGATGAGTTACTCAATGCTCTACTCCCTCCCCCTCCATGCAATATACTCCACAGAAGGATGAGTCACTCAACGCTCTACTCCCTCCCCCTCCATACAGTATATTCTGCAGAAGGATAAATCACTCAATAGTATGACCCCTCGCAAGCCATACAATACAGAAGGATGAGTAACTCAATGTTCTACTTCCTCCTCCTCCAATGCACTCAATGCCCTACTCCTCCATACAATATATTTTACAGAAGGATGAGTCGCTCAACGCTCTGCTCCTTTCACCTCCATACAATATACTCTACAGAAGGATGAGTCACTCAACCTTCTATCTCCATCCCTCTCCATACATTATACTCTACAGGATGAGTCACACAACTCTCTGTCCCCCTCCCCCTCCATACAGTATATTCTGCAGAAGGATAAGTCACTGAACGCTCTATTCCCTCACCTCCATACAATATACTCTACAGAAGGATGAGTCACTCAACACTCTACTCCCTCCTCCTCCATAAATATACTCTACAGAACGATGAGTCACTCAACGCTCTACTCTCTCCTCCATACAATATACTCTACAGAAGGATGAGTCACTCAACCTTCTATCTCCATCCCTCTCCATACATTATACTCTACAGGATGAGTCACACAACTGTCTGTCCCCCTCCCCCTCCATACAGTATATTCTGCAGAAGGATAAATCACTCAATAGTATGACCCCTCGCAAGCCATACAATACAGAAGGATGAGTAACTCAATGTTCTACTTCCTCCTCTGTACAATATACTCTACAGAAGGATGAATCGCTCAACGCTCTGCTCCCTCCTCCTCCATACAATATACTCTACAGAAGGATGAGTCGCTCAACATTCTGCTCCCTCCTCCTCCATACAATATACTCCACAGAAGGATGAGTCACTCAACGCTCTACTCCCTTCACCTCCATACAATATACTCTACAGAAGGATGAGTCACTCAATGCCCTACTCCCTCTTCCTCCATACAATATACTCTACAGAAGGATGAGTCACTCAATGCTCTGCTCCTTTCACCTCCATACAATATACTTTACAGAAGGATGAGTCACTCAAAGCCCTACTCCTCCATACAATATATTTTACAGAAGGATGAGTCGCTCAACGCTCTGCTCCTTTCACCTCCATACAATATACTCCACAGAAGGATGAGTCACTCAACGCTCTACTCCCTCCTCCTCCATACAGTATACTCTACAGAAGGATGAGTTACTCAATGCTCTACTCCCTCCCCCTCCATGCAATATACTCTATAGAAGGATGTGTCAGAGAACGCTTTGTACCTCCCCCCCACCCCCAATAGTCTGTTCTACAGAAGGATGAGTCACTCAATGCTCTACCACCTCCCACTCCATACAGTCTATTCTACAGAAGGATGAATCACACACCTCTCTGTCTCCATCCCTCTCCATTGATCGGAAGGGCACAGGCTCTGGACATCTACTGGTGCTGCCTCCTTTTGAGTTTGATTCAGGTTTTTTTTATAACTTGCTTTACCAGCCATCAGGCATCATCTGAGCAGTTTATATAATAACCTTAAGTTAAGTTTCATGCCTTTCCATTTCAATATTTATTCAATATTAAAGTAAAAGTTTTCTTAAAACAACCCTTTTGTTTATCTTCAGCAGTGGGACAGGGGGTGGGAAGCAGCAAATAAAAATCTGAAAGCTCATTTATTTTAAAGTAGTCTTTGGGGCTCATTTTCAAAGCACTTAGACTTACAAAGTTACGTGGAGGGGCATTTTTGATATGATGTCTAAGTTCGACTTTGCCAAAATCCGAACAGGAAAGAAGGTCATTTTCGAAAAAGAAAAATGTCAATCTCTTTTTTGAAAATACTGTTTTGAACAAGGTTTTGTGCTTTGGATGTTTTGCTTTTTGGCACATTTTCGAAAAACAAACAAACCCCAAAACAACTGAATAAGTGCAAAACGTAGAAAAGCAAGCCATTGGGATGTAGGAGGAGACAGCATTTTTAGCAGACTGGTCCTCCAGACGTCCCAGATCAATTGGGTGCTCTAGGGGGCACTGCTGTGGACATCATATAAATGCTCCCAGGTACACATCTCACTGTAGTTCCCTTATCTTGTCCCCTGAACCCACCCAAAACCTACTGCCCTCCACTGTTCACCACTACAGTAGCCCTTATGAGTGAAAGGGGCACCTATATGTAGGTACAGTAGGATTCTGTTGACTTCAGGAGGGGTCACAATTTCCACCACAAGTGGTCTTGCAATCTAGAGGTGGCCGGTTCAAATCCCACTGCTTCTACTTGTGATCCAAAATCCAAATAAATAAATAAATAAAAAGGGTGTCAGAGGCATAGGAAAGGCATGGCTGTTCTCACAGAAATATTTTGGACGTCCTCAAGTGCCGTCACAGAGAAGGATGTCCTCAACTGCCATTGCAGGAAAGGACGTCCTCAACTGCCGTAGCTACCCCTCCTTAGGAAGGAAATCGTGTGCAAATGAGCTAATAGCGAGCAGCTCATGTGCATGCAATTTCCTTCATGCATGCCCATTCCTTTCCAGATCAGTAAGGGAAGGGCTTTTTACATTCAGTTAGTGGGACCAGTGCACTACAAATGCTGGCTTCTCCCACGACCAAATGCCTTGGATTTGGCCGGCTTTGAGATGGCCGGCCTCGGTTTCCATTATCGGCGAAAACCGATGCCGGCTATCTCAAACCCGGTGATTTCAACATTTATGTCGAGATTTAGCCGGCCCTAACTGTATTATCGAAATAAAAGATGGCCGGCCACGGAGATGGCTGGCGCCGTTCGATTATGCCCCTCCACGTGTAATATAGTATTGAGGTGGTGGAGAGGAAAATGGTAACGGAATTCAAACATGCGTGGGATAAACATAGAGGAATCCTGTTCCGAGGGAATGGATCCTCAGAAGCTTAGCTGAGATTAGGTGGCAGAGCCGGTGGTGGGAGGCGGGGCTGGTGGTTGGGAGGCGAGGATATTGCTGGGCAGACTTATACGGTCTGTGCCAGAGCCGGTGGTTGGGAGGCAGGGATAGTGCTGGGCAGACTTCTAAGGTCTGTGCCCTGAAAATGACAGATACAAATCAAGGTCAGGTATACACAAAAAGTAGCACATATGAGTATCTTGTTGGGCAGACTGGATGGACCATGCGGGTCTTTTTCTGCTGTCATCTACTATGTTACTATGAATGTGTATACGAAATCACTCAAGTGTGTCAATTATGCAGAGCAGAGCTATCAGCTACTTCTGCTAACATCAGTGAGGATGTTCACACATCATCGTGACTTCTTTTGTGAACCAAATCATAAATATATGTTCAACTTTATTAAAAGAAAACGGTTGTATGTTACTGTGTCTATAAAGCAAATACATTGTGCCAAAAACTTCATATGCCCCATTCCAAAAATAATTACAGCTCTTCAAAACAAAGTGAATATATTGCAGATATCACTTAGCTGTGGCGTCCTGTGACATATGCTCAATTTCATTCAACTTTCATTAAAATCGAGCATACGTAACATGAGGCAATGCGAGGAGATCATCGCCGGAGAAACACTTCAGCTGGCGGGGAGCGACAGGGGGAGGCAGGGCAAAATGTGCCCCCTCACCTTGGACCCTCCCCCCCCCCCCCCCCCCCACTTTGAGGTCTGGCTACGCCCCAACAGACATCAGCGCATGCTGGTCCTATCTTATACCTGTGGGCCACGTGGCATTCAAGCACGCTCTGACCTTCAGTAAAAGGACCCCATAACCCTCCACTACCCAGTGGCGTAGCAAGGGGGGGGGCGGGAAGGGCGGTCCGCCCCGGGGGGTGCTCCCTGCCAGCTCCCCCCCCCCTCGGTGCATCGACACCCCCTCCCCAGTGCCCACACTCCTCCGTCCAACCAGCTCCCCCTACCTTTAAAAAAATATCGGAATCCGAAGCGAGGCGCAGCGCCTCGCGCCTGCACGTAAAAGAAATGTGCACCATCTCATCGGGCCTTCCCTCCCTCTGTCTGTCCCGCCCTCCGCTGACGCAACTTCCTATTTCCGCAAGGGCGGGACAGACAGAGCGAGGGAAGGCCCGATGAGACACTGCACATTTCTATTACGTGCAGGCGCGAGGCGCTGCGCCTCGCTTCGGATTCCGATATTTTTTTTTAAAGGTAGGGAGCTGGTTGGACGGAAGAGGGTGGGCACTGGGTCGGGGGGGGGGTGTTGATGCGCCGAGAGGGGATATGTCATCGTGCTGCACCCGGGGGGGGGGGGGGTGCAACGGTGAACCGCCCCGCCCCGGGTGGCAGCCCCCCTCACTACGCTACTGCCAGTACCTCAGGTGCAAAGAAGACATAAGACATGAGCATCGCCACACAGGGACAGATCAAAGGTGCATCTAGCCCAGCACCCTGTCTCCGACAGTGGCCAATCCAGGTCACAATCACCCGACAAGATCCACAGAGCAAAGCATTTTGTACTGCTTGTCCAAGGAATAGTGGATTTTTCCCTACATTCCTTTAATAACATTCTATGGCCTTTTCCTTCAGGAAGCCGTCCAAACCTTTCTTAAACTCTGCTAAGCTAACCGCCTTAACCACATTCTCTGGCAACGAACTCCAGAGTCGAATTACGCGCTGAGTAAAGAAAAAATTTCTCTTATTTGTTTTAAACTTACTGCACTCCAGCTTCATCGCATGCCCCCTTGTCCTAGTATTTTTGGAAAGCGTAAACAGACGCTCCATATCTATCTTTTCCACTCCACTCATATCACCCCTCAGCCGCCTTTTCTCCAAGCTGAAGAGCCCCAGCCGCTTTAGCCTTTCCTCAAAGGAAAGTCGTCCCATCCCCTTAATCATCTTTGTCGCCCTTCTCTGCACCTTTTCTAATTGAAGGGCTTTAATTATTAACCCAGTGCTTCTCTACTTTCTCCTTGAGGCATAGGGCGGTCAGCATTGAATATCTGGGTTATAGGACTGTTCTGTCTGCCCAATTCGCCTCTCCTGCCTGCTTAAACCCTTTTTAATATCGACATCTTAGTGTTTTAACGCACATTAAATAACACAAGCCCCGTTATTCTCAGTCAGGCCTATTCAGTAATTCTCTAAAGAATTTTTCACATGTGAATGGGATTTTACCCTTGTAAGCCAGGATAGTTTGAAATGAATACACACCAGTGGCTTAGCTACAGGTGGGTCTGGGTGGGCACAGGCCCACCCAGCTGCAGCGCCACACTGCTCTATTCCCCCTCTCCTCCGTGGCGTCCCGGCATCTGCACTCCGGTCTCTGAACCCCTTCCCTCCCCAGTGTCAGTACAGGTGTCCTCCTCTGGACATGGATCAGCTGTGAGGCATGTTTTTTTTCCCCCCGGGTTCTGAAGTTGACATCATAATGGCTACGGTGATGTCAGCCTGATCTACGGAGCCTGGCAGACCAACTCGGAATGAGCCACGGTGCCAGGCAAGTCAGAATGTTGGAGGTGAGAATTATTATATAGGATGCAACATAATGGGTCTAGTGACATCAGCTAGGGCTTCGGAGCCCATCTGTGAAGAAAGTTACGGACACAGGCAGGCAGAAGCATAGAATGTTGGAGGTGAGAATTATTATATAGGATATGTATACCTCACTTGTTAATATTTGCTGATTCCGCCTCGACGAGTTTTTAATCTAAATTTATCCGTGATACAGCTTTATGCGAGTGGATTCCGTCTATTTTATATAGGCGAGTTTATACTATTTGTGATTCCGTCTTGTGCGAGTATAGCTGTCTATTGACGCTCTTCAAACCCTTTCTTTCATCTTTCTTTTTGAAAACAAAAGGGGGGGGGGAATGTTTTTAAATGCGTTTTCTTTTTATGGTGATTCTAGGGGCGTTTACGTCTTCTTGGACGCAAGAGACGTTACCCCCTAAGTATTGTGGGTGATAGTGTTACCCCCAAGGTAGTGCTGCGACAACTCTGGGGCAGACCAGTCTGAAGATTTCATCCATTCTCCGTGGCAGGAGCTTTGGACACATTCGGCGCATCGGTTGGTCAGTATTATTTTTATTTATACATGCACTTAAGCTGAATTATGTAGTTAGTTAGTAAATGAAACCTTTAGATTGTAAGCCCTCTGGGGACAGGGAAACACCTGCTGTTCCTAGGTGTAAACTCACCTTGCGCAAGCGATGAAAAGGTGTCAGCTATATCCAGATTCTCTGTAGGATGACTCAGCTGACGAGATCCTCTGGGCTTGCAGCAGGCTGAGGCTGGACAGGAGGTCCACTGTAAAGGCTGGACCTTTCAGCGTCTTTGGTTCTTTTTCTAGCACTAATGGTGTTGCCTTTTCTCCTGGCACCTCACCTCTGCGGCATGCCAACCCCACACCCTGATAGGCAGGGGAACTGGACAGAGTGCACCATTGGCTGGTTAACTACACATTCGTCTTTTGCACAGCTGCTCTGAAAGGCCTCAGCGCTGGAAGTGTTACTTCCTAGCTGCTTTCAGGACGAGAGGACCTCTTGCTGCTCCTATATTTGTTGTGATTCTTTCTTGCTGCCCTCTGGCTGGGCTTTAGCAGGAAGTTTCAGAGGAGCCGTGGACACCCAGACTATTCGTGGAACAGCGTCCGAGACGGAAAACAGAGCCGGGAGCCTTCAGCTTGAGAGAGAGGATTAACCTGTTATCTGAGAGTTGAGCTTCTCTCACTCTGCTGTAAAATATTATTTCACTAGTAAAACATGCCCGTTTCTTGTGCAAATGAAACGGGCGCTAGCACGGTTTCCTTCCGAACCTCCCCCCCCCCCCTCCCTACTCACTCCTTCGGCGTTCTGAAGGCACTGACCGCCATTGTTGCTGACCTCGGCACGCCACCTTCAATCTGCTGAGTCGTTGTTTGTGAAGCCACTGACGCCATTGCTCCGCCCTCGACGTCATCACGTTTGACGTGAGGGCGGAGCCCCAACACAGTGTTTTCAGTGGCTTCACCACCACGAAGGCTTCGAACCGGAAGGAAGTGCCCGGAGGACCTGACAGTGACGTCAGTGTCCTCAGAACGTTGAGGGTGAGTTTTATTATATAGGATGAGTAATATAACAGGGCTGGACTCATTTCACAGCATCTCAGTGCTTTGGCAAGGGCTAAAATGATATTTTAAACTGAAAACAAATGAAACTATCACTTTATTCTGTCTATTAACTTCTTGTTAGAGAACAAATCAGGGGAGAGGGTGTGGGGAAATATTCAGGATGAATACTTAAAACCGAAAGATGGGAGATGGTCTTCAATTATATACAATATGAAAATGTTCAAAAAAAAGTGTTAATGAAAGGAAGGAAAAAGCCTCAAAGAGTTAAAAATTCATACAGACTTACAGAGCTAAATAGATCAAAAGATCTTCTCTTGTCAGGAAGTATTTTTTCACAGAGAGGGTGGTAAACGCTTGGAATGCCCTCCCGCGGGAGGTGGTGGAGATGAAAACGGTAACGGAATTCAAACATGCGTGGGATAAGCATAAAGGAATCCTGTGCAGAAGGAGTGGGGAAGAGAGGTTGATGGTTGGGAGGCGAGGATAGTGGCGGGCAGTCTTATACGGTCTGTGCCAGAGCCGGTGATGGGAGGCGGGACTGGTGGTTGGGAGGCGGGAAATACTGCTGGCCAGACTTGTACGGTCTGTGCCCTGAATAAGGCAGGTACAAATCAAGGTAAGGTTTACACATATGTTTGTCTTGTTGGGCAGACTGGATGGACCGTGCAGGTCTTTTTCTGCCGTCATCTACTATGTTACTATGTTTCAATGTTGGCAAAAAACCTTCCACCTTAAGTGTCTTTTGCAAATCTTTATAAATGTCTCTTTTTGTTATTATAATATTAATCCAAAATTCACTGTTATAATCAATGCTGTGTTTAGCTATATCAAAATAAAAATAAAGCAGTAAGAATGCACTGTGACTAATCACCAGTATTCACCATAAATGCAAAAATAATATATGAGGCACTTTTAGGGCTTGTGCTGAAATGATTTCTTCTCTCCACGCCCCAGGCCGACGATGGCCAACATTTTGCTCTGCTTCTTCAGGGTCCTGGTTAGCGGGGCTGCTCGCCTCTCAGCAGTTGTTTTTACTAACGATAATATTTCCAGCAGGAGTCCATCACAAGGGTCTTTTCCTCTATTGCCAGCGTCCAGGGAATAGAAATGATTCCTACCAGCTTCCACCCGCCCAATGTATAGACCAGCACCTTGAACCTTCCCACACAGGGTGCTCTCCCCCAATACAGTGCTGGTAAAGTCCCCGACCTAATGGCACGTGGAGGGGCATAATCGAACAGGGCGCCCAAGTTTTCATGAGGGCGTCCTCGCAGGACGGCCCCGCGAAGGGGCGGGGAAACCCATATTATCGAAACAAGATGGGCGCTCATCTTTTGTTTCAATAATATGGTCGGGGATGCCCAAATCTCAACATTTAGGTCGACCTTAGAGATGGTTGACCTAAATGTTGAGATGGTTGACCTTAGCGATGGTCGTCACTGGTTTTTGGCCATAATGGAAACTGAGGACGCCCATCTCAAAAACGACCAAACCCAAGCCCTTTGGTTGTGGGAGGAGCCAGAATTCGTAGTGCACTGATCCCCCTGACATGCCAGGACACCAACCGGGCACCCTAGGGGGCACTGCAGTGGACATCACAAATTGCTCCTAGATGCATAGCTCCCTTACCTTGGGTGCTGAGCCCCCCCAAACCCCCTCCCCACAACTGTACACCACTCCCATAGCCCTAAGGGGTGAAGGGGGGCACCTACATGTGGGTACAGTGGGTTTCGGGTGGGTTTTGGAAGGCTCACGTTTACCACCACAAGTGTAACAGGTGGGGGGGGGGGGATGGGCCTGGGTCAGCCTGGCTGAAGTGCACTGCACCCACTAAAACTGCTCCAGGGACAGGCATACTGCTGTCATGGAGCTGGGTATGACATTTGAGGCTGGCATAGAGGCTGGCAAAAAATTTTTTAAAAATATTTTTAGGGTGGGAGGGGGTTGGTGACCACTGGGGGAGTAAGGGGAGGTCATCCCTGATTTCCTCCGGTGGTCATCTGGTCAGTTCGAGCACCTTTTCATGGCTTGGTCCCAAGAAAAAATGGACCAAGTCAGCCAAGTGCTCGTCAGGGACACCCTTCTTTTTTCCATTATCAGCCGAGGACGCCCATCTCTTAATCACGCCCCAGTCCCGCCTTCGCTATGGTGCCGACACGCCCCCATGAACTTTGGTCGTTCCCACGACGGGAAGCAGTTGGGGACGCCCAAAATCGGCTTTCGATTATGCCAATTTGGGCGACCCTGAGAGAAGGACGCCCATCTCCCGATTTGTGTCGGAAGATGGACGCCCTCCTCTTTCGAAAATAAGCCTGATAATTTCTATTCCCTGGACGCTGGCAATAGAGGAAAAGACCCTTGTCATGGACTCCTGCTGGAAATATTATCGTTAGTAAAAACAACTGGTGAGAGGGGAGAGTAGTCCCACTAACCTGAACCCTGAAGCAGTAGAGCGAAACGCTGGCCATCGTCGGCTTGGGGAGAAGAAATCATTTCAGCACAAGTCCTAAAAGTGCCTCATATATTACTTTTGCATTTATGGTAAATGCTGGTGATAAGTCACAGTTCTTTCTTTGGGCCCCATTTACCCTACATGCGCAGAACAAGTACCAAATTCGTGTTACCGCCTAGTTACCGCGTGGTGGACCTTGTGGTAATTTTAATTTTGGCACGCATCCGCTACGCACATCTGAAATTTTTTTTTTATTTTCTTACGCACGCCAAGTGGCATGTGATGCGCGTAGGTCATTATCGCCCAGATTCTTTGCCACTAGGTCTATGGCTGGCGGTAAGGTCTCAGACCCAAAATGGACGCGCAGCAATTTTGATTTTGCCGCATGTCTATTTTCGGCAAAAAAGAAGCCTTTTTTACAGGTGCGCTAAAAAATGGATTGCCGTGCGCCCAAAACTCGCGCCTACACCACCACAAACCATTTTTCAGCACGTTTTTATAAAAGGACCCCTTACTGCTTTATTTTTATTTTGATATCGCTAAACGCAGCATTGATTGTAACATTGAATTTTGGACTAATCCTATATAATAATTCTCACCTCCAACGTTCTGACTTGCCTGGGACCGTGGCTCATTCCGAGTTGGTCTGCTAGGCTCCCTAGATCAGGCTGACATCACCGTAGCCATTATGATGTCAACTTGAGAACCCGGAGGGGAAAAAAACATGCCTCACAGCTGATCCATGTCCAGAGGAGGGTCGCTGGACATGGGTGGCTGCAGGGGGGAGCAGGGGAGAGAGGAGGATCGCTGGACATGGGTGGCTGCAGGGGGGGCAGGGGGGTAGCTGGACATGGGTGGCTGCAGGGGGGGCAGGGGGGAAAGGAGGGTCGCTGGACATGGGTGGCTGCAGGGGAGGCAGGGGAGAGAGGAGGGTCGCTGGACATGGGTGGCTGCAGGGTGGGCAGGGGAGAGAGGAGGGTCGCTGGACATGGGTGGCTGCAGGGGGGCAGGGGAGAGAGGAGGGTCGCTGGACATGGGTGGCAGGAGGGGGCAGGGGGAAAGGAGGGTCACTGGACATGGGTGGCTGCAGGGGAGGCAGGGGAGAGAGGAGGGTCGCTGGTCATGGGTGGCTGCAGGGGAGCCGAAGAAAACCTTGCTAGCGCCCGTTTCATTTGTGTCAGAAACGGTGTCAGAAACGGGCCTTTTTTACTAGTATTATAATAAGAAAAAGAGACATTTATAAAGATTTGCAAAAGACACTTAATGTAGAAAGTTTTTTTGCTGCTGATGAAGAGAAGATCTTTTGATCTATTTAGCTCTGTAAATCTGTATGATTTTTCAGCTCTTTGAGGCTTTTTCTTTCCTTTCGTTAACACTTCTTTAAACGTTTTCATATTGTGGATTCTTGATTTTGTTCTAGTCTAGCGATTATATATATATATATATCCACACCCAAAAACTTTTGTTATTTTAGTGGCTTCTAGTATATAACCAAGAGGAGTTCTTAGAGGAGAGTAATTTAAAAAAAGCTGTCTCTTGGACTTCTGCATCCAGTCCCTGCTCTTCCTCGCAAACGTTTTAAACCTCTCAGTCCCTCTCCTGCTTCTTCCCACTTTGTTTCTTCCTCTGGACTTCCCCTTCTCTCCCACCTGAGGTCCCACAGAAGTGCCGGGGACAGCTTTTAAGGACTGGAGGAACTGCTTACTCGAACATCTGGAGGGAGCTGGATTCAAGCACAGGGGGACCCTTACTATAGCTGCGCTGGAGGAAACGATTCTTCTCCGCACCAAGTTTGCCCCCTGTTCCACGTTTTCAGGACAGGCTGCAGCAGTCCTGGATTTTCCGTGCACGACCCTTGGTCGGAGCGCTCGGTGCAGGTAAGAACCAGAAGACTCAGGGGCCCGTTTACTAAGCTGCGTAGGTGCCTACGCGCGAACAACACGCATCAATTTAGAGCTGCTGCCCGGCTACCGCGTGGCCCTTGTGGTAATTTCATTTTTGACGCGCGTCTGCTACGCGCACCGGAAAATCATTTTTATTTTCCAGCGTGCAGCGGGCGGTAATTGTCATTCTACGCGCGTAGATGATTACCGCGTCAGACCTTACCGCTAAGCCAGTGGCTGGCGGTAAGGTCTCAGACCCAAAATGGACGCGCGCCAATTTTTATTTTGCCACACGTCCATTTTCAGCAAACAATTTTTAAAAGGGCCTTTTTTTTTACAGGCGCGCTGAAAAATGGATCTGCGCGCCCCCAAAACACGCGCCTACACTAGCGCAGCCCATTTTTCGACGCAGCTTAGTAAAAGGACCCCTCAGCTTGTTCTGCAGAAATGGAACTCGTTGGCAACTTTAGAAGTGGGTTTCTGAAGGCGTTGGCAGACTTTGCTCGGTGCAGTGTGTCGGCAATCGTTGTCTAGGGATGGTTCCCGGGTCCAGTTCACAGAGGCAGTGGGTTCGTAGAGGCAGTCGTAGAGAGTCTATGCACACCCCCATCTCCAGCCACCAGAGCCCCGGCTCTGGCCCCCCCTTTCTTACCCAGCTCTATCCCAAAGCTTTCTCTCCCAGAGCACATGGCTCTGCTTTCTTAGGCCCTTCTCTCTCTCTCTCTCTCTCTCTCTCTCTCTCTCTCTCTCTCTCTTTCTTTCTCTCTGCACACATATACCTCTTCAGCCCTACCTCAAGGCTTCCCTCTTTCGCTGCAACCCCCCCCCCCCCCCCCCCCCCCCCCCCATTCTTACCTGTCTCTCCTTGATTCCCCTTTAAGCCCACATACAGATACAACATTGGAATATTTACCTGTACTAAGTGTTGTGATCCTATGTATGCAAACACAATATACTTTCTATATATATCCAAACCCGTGTGGATTGTGTATTCTTTGGGAACCCACGCCTCTGCGAACTGGACCAGACTGCCTCTACGAACCCAATGCCTCTGTGAACTGGACCCGGGAACCTCCCTAGACAACGATTGCTGACACAGTGTTTGTATGCTTTTCCCTTCCTGACATCCTAAAGAGGTGATTTTCAATTCTTTTATGTAAAGAGACAGGCGACCAGCGTGCCAGGGTCAGGGCTGAATTTTCTTCCTTTTTTTTTTTTTTTTATTTGCTAGTTCACCGGGGCTTATGCAAAAGAGCTGGCAGGAGGCCAGAACCTCATCATTTTTTTTTTTTTAAAACAGCTTAAAATGAAATCTACATAATTACATGGGAACCATATGTGAGGAGAAATGATGCAGCTGTGAGGTTCAGCAGGCTGGGAGAGAGAGAATGAAACCAGGGGGTAGCTGCAATGACAGCAGAAGGGAGTGCAAATGATAACCCAAATGACTGGTGCAATGTGTGTTCGATTGACACCTTTCCTTTCCACCCCTTTCTTCCTCTGCTCTGAGCCCCGGCACTCACGCATAGTAGATAGAAAACCCCCTGGATCTGAGCATCCTCACTAATCGATTAATGTCTCCGTCTAATATCACAACTTTTCTAATTAACAGTGCAGATCAAAATAACCAATTCTATCTCTTGCATCTTTAATATAATTTTTTTTTTTTTGGTTTACGTTTGTTTCAGAGAGCACTGTTCGTGCAACCGCACCGCAATCTCAGATTTTTAAATATAGCAGTATATTTAAAAATTTGTAAAAGGGAATGGGAATCCCTCTAGCCCGACTAAGTGCAGATTGGGCAGAGAAAAGGAGAGCTTTTGGTGAAAGACACAGATAGTTATAGACTTGGGGAAACATCCACAATTCCGGGAATAACATGTATAGAATGTTTGTACGTTTGGGAAGCTCGCCAGGTGCCCTTGGCCTGGATTGGCCGCTGTCGTGGACAGGATGCTGGGCTCAATGGACCCTTGGTCTTTTCCCAGTATGGCATTACTTATGTACTTATTTAGGGTTGAAAGAAAGAAGGCGTGGCAGAAGCTGCAGCCCACAGGTTGCCCCGCTGATGAGAGGGGACACAAAATTGAACCTTGAAGTGCGTTCTCGTTACAGCCTCAGTATGTCACTGTGGATTGTGGTTGACTGTTTAAGACAAAGGAAAAAAAATATCTATATGAAACTATATAAACAAATATAAATTGAAGCCAGATTCAATTTTGCACAGGGAGCGTAAAGTATAGTGTACAATGGGGCTCATTTTCAAAGCACTTAGCCTCCCAAAGTTCCATAGAAACCTATGGAACTTAGCCTCCCAAAGTGCTTTGAAAATATGCCTCACTGTAACCCAGAGTCCCAAGACCTCGCAAACATCACTGGCTGTGCTTTTAATTATTTGAAAGATATATATATAGAGAGAGAAAGCTATTTATGTTGTAACAATGTCTGTGGGTTGAATTCCCGTCTTTTGGGGATGATCTGAGTTGTTATGCATTTTTTTTAGCTTTTTAAAAAAAAAAAAAATTTATTCTTTTGATATTCTTTTCTCCTTCCGTTATCTGTTAAGTCCCTAAATTAGGCCATTATATTTCCCTTTAGGCTAGCGATGAAGATGGACATGGTGAGACTTTCCCCCAGCAGCACTATGCTAAGGAAACTTCAAGGCTAACCTTCAAGAATAACTGCGAACTACTTGTAAGAATGATACAATATTTCCAAAGCAAGTCTTTGATCGTTGCTTTAGCACAGTGAAATGCACATTGTGGGGAGGGGGTGGGGGGAAGGGTTGTAGAGTTTATAGTTCATTTCATTTATATAGATACATATATTTTTGTTTAGCATTCGAATGCTAATTCTGCAATTTTCAATTGACTGCTTAGATCACACATTGTTTTGAATCCTTTATGTGCCGTCCTCTGATTTGAATGTCCCTTTCCTCCCTCCCTCCCTCCCTCCCTCCCTCCATCTCCCACTGATTTTTATAGTATATTTTTTTTGTTTGGTTTAGGGGTTTTTATTTTTTTTTTTGCAATATAGTGACCCTTTTCAAAGGTCTCTGGAAGCAGAGTGGGGAAGAAGGCTCAGACCACACCTAACCTGCTAGTCTAGTTGTAGTACCACAGTCTCTCCCCCCCCCCCCCCCCCCCCCCCCCAATTACTCGCCAGGGAAGATCTTGGGGAAACTTATTGCTGGTGGATATATTACTATGTGGCAGTGGCGTAGCCACAGGTGGGCTTGGGTGGGCCAGGGCCCACCCATTTATGGCTCAGGCCCACCCAACAGTAGCACATGTTTAGTGGTAACTGGTGGGAATCCCAAGCTCCGCCAGCTGAAGATTTCCACTGATGGTAACGAAAACGCTACTCTCCATGACAGCAGCACCTGCGCATGCTCAGTTTTCTGTGCATGCCTGCTGCCAAGGTGGAAAAAGACGTTTTTCCACCAGCTAAGATAATTTTTTTTTTTTTTTGGGGGGGGGGGGGGGGGAAGAACACTTGGTGCCCACCCAATTCTTGCCTAGGCCCACCCAAAATCTGTTGTCTGGCTACGCCCCTGCTATGTGGCAATTTTCAAAACCATTTACCTGTCTGAAAATTGCACCCCTGGATGCAGGTAGAAAGATGTGCCTTGTTCCACTGGGGTGCATTTTTATCTGTATTTTCATAGAGGTGTCCCCCAAGGGTGGGATTAGCTGAGGGGGAGCAGCAGCCACAGGTAGCTTTGTACTCTCAAAACTCCCCTCGTTTTGGTCAGAAAGAGAACCCAGAGAAAACGCTGTTGCAGATATCATTGAATACGTTTTCTTTGGGCAGTGTCCAGTGGGAAGGGTACGTGCCTACTTTGCCGTTGAGAACTGGCGTAAAATCCATTAATAAACATACCCATGGCCAATGCACCTGTCTACAGCGTTTTGAAAATTACACCCTTCATGACAAGCTCTAGAGCAGCGTAAGCAGAGGGTAACACAGAGGGGCATAATCGAACAGGGGCGCCCATCTCTAAGGGCGCCCATCTCTAGGGACAGCCAAGTAAAGAAGCGTACACTACCATATTATCGAAACAAGATGGGCGGCCATCTTTCGTTTCGATAATACAGTCGGGGACGGCCAAATCTCAATATTTGGGCTGCCCTTAGAGATGGCCGCCATTGGTTTTCGCCTATAATGAAAACTAAGGGCAGCCATCTCAAACCCGGCCAAATCCAAGCCATTTGGTCATGGGAGGAGCCAGCATTTGTAGTGCACTGGTCCCCCTCACATGCCAGGACACCAACCGGGCATCCTAGGGGGCACTGCAGTGGACTTCACAATTTACTCCCAGGTACATAGCTTCCTTATCTTGGGTGCTGAGCCGCCCAAAACCCACTACCCACAACTGTACAACACTACCATAGCCCTTAAAGGGTAACAGGTGCACCTAGATGTGGGTACAGTGGGTTTCGGGTGGGTTTTTAGAGAGCTCCCATTTACCACCACAAGTGTAACGGGGGGGGGATGGGCCTGGGTCCGCCTGCCTGAAGTGCACTGCAGTACCCACTAAAAACTGCTCCAGGGACCTGCATAGTACTGTGATGGAGCTGAGTATGACATTTGAGGCTGGCATAGAGGCTGGCAAAAAAATGTTTTTAAATTTTTCTTTTTGGGTGGGAGGGAGTTGGTGACCACTGGGGGGGGGGGGGTACGGGGGTTCACCCCGATTCCCTCCAGTGGTCATCTGATCAGTTCAGGCACCTTTTCAAGGCTTGGTCGTCAACAAAATGGGACCAAGTAAAGTCGGCCAAATGCTCGTGAGGGCCGCCCTTCTCTTTTCCATTATCGGCCGAGGACAGCCATCTCTTAACCACTCCCCCGTCCCGCCTTTGGTACACTGCCGACATGCCCCCTTGATCTTTGGCCATCCCCGCGACAGAAAGCAGTTGAGGCTGGCCAAAATTGGCTTTCGATTATACGGATTTGGCCGGTCCTGAGAGAAGGCCGCCCATCTCCTGATTTGTGTCGGAAAATGGCCACCCTTCTCTTTCGAAAATAAACAGTACAGGCACATTGCTAAAGGCCTTAGACAGCTTTTACTAAACGCTATTTTCAATAGAAGGGTCAGCAGCTGTCATGCCAGAAAGATTGACCGCCCCCCCCCCCTCCTCTGGAGCCAAAGTATCGATGAGGAAAATAAACAGTTTAGGAAGCCACTGGAGGAAACTGACAATAAAATGATATCTTTTTTTAATACTGGGGTTTTTTTGTTAATTTTTTAGGATTTGTGTTGTTCCCTGATGATCAGTAGCCAGGGAGTCTTTCAGTTTTCTGTACAATGAATTTGTTAGAATGTAATGTCTTTGTGAGCAATTTCTCTTTATTCACTTTCCAGTCGATCGGAAGAAAGTAGAGGGGGTTATTGTGTTGATCCACATTGATGTGCAGCAAAACAGCGAAGATGACTCAAGCATGAGTGGACAACGTTCCAATCAGTAAAACAGTTTATTACAGATTACTCAGGACTCGACACAGCTGCGTTTCGGCCGGCTAGACCTGCATCAGGAGTCTCATATATCAAATAAGGTCATCCACTTGTTGACTTGGTTGTCACGATGTAAAGGGATAATGAAGCATGTGCTCTAATATTGCAAAAGCTTCGTAAGCAGTAACTCCAAGAGTGAACTCTTACATCATGACAACCAAGTCAACAAGTGGATGACCTTATTTGATACAATGAGACTCCTGATGCAGGCCTAGCTGGCCGAAACACAGCTGTGTCGAGTCCTGAGTAATCTGTAATCAACTGTTTTACTGATCGGAACGTTGTCCACCCATTCTTGAGTCATCTTCGCTGTTTTGCTGCATACTGTGTATCCTGCGGAGATTTGTTTCTTCTGTGTATACATCGATCCACTTTGATATACACAAAATCAAGCTGAGCAAAATAATTGTAGATACTACCTTTTTATGGGATTCACTCGGTGCATTTTTGATCAGCTTCTGCGAGCACTGACCTGAGGAAGGGCGTAGCTCTCGAAAGCTAGTCAACGGTTGAAGTTGGTCGATAAAAGATGTCGCCTATGGTGAAGGGAGAATGGATTTGGAGGCTTCTAAGGGGCAGGACTGTTCTTCAGCTCAGTGTCCTACGATTAATTCCTTTGTGTGTTCCGCTGTCCGAGAGAAGCAGCTCGTGTAGGCTTGAATAATAAAAATCATGGAATTTTAGCCCAGCTTAGTAAATGATGGCTGGCTAAAAACACAGACACGTGGGAGCAAAGCACTGCTGTTATTAGTAGGCATAATAGAATATTCAAAGATAGACAATTACCTACGTTTGGGAATTCTTTTTATATTACAAAATACACAAAAATTCCCAAGGAACATAAGAAAGTTGTATTATGGATCTCGGGTTTTGCTCTTTTTACAACCGAGGTCCACAGTACAATGTTTTTATGCTCCTTGGGAATTTGCGTGTATTTTATAATTAGTAGGCATCAGGAGCGTAGCCAGACCTGTTATTTTGGGTGGGCCCCGAGTTAACCCAAGGGGGGGGGGTCCTTCCCTCCCTCACCCCTGTCCATACATATAGTCAGTGGCGTACCAAGGGGGGGGCGGTCCGCCCCGGGTGGCACGCCGCTGGGGGGGTGCCGCGGCGCGCGCCTGTTGCCATGTCTCAGTCCGATTTTGCAATTCGTATGTGTTCACTGCTCCCTCTGAGGTTACTTCCTGTTCCGGGGCAGACTCAGAGGAAGCAGTGAACACATGCGAATTGCGAAATCGGACTGAGACAGGGCAACAGGCGCGCACCGCTGGCACCCCCCCCCCCCAGCGGTGTACACCTGAGGGGGTGTCATTTCGCCGGGAGGGGGGAAGAGGTGTCATTTTGCTGGGGGGGGGGCGCATCGGCGATCCGCCCCAGGTGTCAGTAGGGTCGGACAGCCACATGCAATATAGTTTTTTTGGTTAAACTTTCCCTCTGCCCCTGCTATTGTCATACTTCTCCTCCCCCCGCCGGCATCCGTTCCTCTCTTTCCTTCCCTCCTCCCCCTAGCGTCATCTGCTCCACTCTCCCTCCCCAGTCTAACTCCAAGCCGTTGCTGGACAGCAGTTCCAGTAAGCAGCCTGTGCCAGTCCTGCAGGCTTCCCTCTACCGCTTCTCTGCCAATGAAGAAACAGGAAATTATGTCATCAAGGGGGGACACGGTAGAGGAGATCCTGCAATGCTGGTGCAGGTTGATTACTGGAATTTGCTGCCGGCAACGGCTTGGAGGTAGACTGGGGAGGGAGAGTGGAGCAGATGCTGTTGCTGTTGGCGATAGCTCCAAAGGTAGATGGGGGCAGGGGTGGGGAATTTAGAGCTGCCATGAGGGCGACCAGAGAGAAGCGTGAGGCACCACCAATGAGGTGATTTGGGGGCCACTAGACTGGATGGGCCTGAGGCAAGAATGGGTGCACCAGTAGCCACGCCACTGGTAGGCATAGAACAGGCTTGTCCAAGATCAGCCCTGGGGAGCTACAAATGGCCATGTTTACAGGATATCGCTAATGAATATGCATGCCTACTACTTTCATTGTATGCAGATCTTTCTCATGCATATTCATTAGGGACATCCTGAAAACCTAGTCTCCTTGCAGCCCTCGAGGACTGCATTTGGAAAAGCCTGGCATAGAAGATCTCGTTTTGCTAAATATTTAGACTCTTGGGGGCTCAGAATGTTGGTAACACAAGCAAAATATGGTTTGTCTGAATTTTGCCGAGTATCATGTTATCATGTAGTTGATATTTGTAAAAGCAGGGTCATGTACTAGCCACTCCCTCTCCTGTTTGCAGGTACCACCAACCATAGGTAGCAGAATGGGTCGGGCCATAGCCCCACAATATTTTGGTCAAACCATATCAGCAACTCAAGATTTGGGGGGCAGGGCTAAAGATTGGTTTATTTGGCTCCTCTAAGCAGAAAGGTGTTCTGCTGCCTCTACCTCTAGCACAAGCTGTATCAGAAGATATGGGGGGTGGGGAAAGTTATCAACCTTATTTTACCATAAACTCGTGCTATTTTAACACAGGTCCCATTTTATGCCAGTGAGACCTACTTACTAATAACTGGAGTTAACAGTAAAATAACCTGCCTTAACAGTAGCCCACATTGATAACGCCCCCTTAATTAAAGAAAAAATGTTTCTAGAAATCAAATCACTTCTATCAAACATATAAATGACAAGTGACCGACTCACCCGCAAATGCGCAGTAGAGATGTCCCTCTCTGTCCCGCCCTCGCGTCAAGATGTGATGACGTCAGAGGGCGGAACAGAGAGGGAAACGGATGCTGCCGTTAGAGCCTGGAAACGAAGGAACATCTCCGGCGCACCAACCTCCACCCCCCCCCCATCCTCGACGTCGCCGCCGCTCCCGCCCCTCTCCGTATCAGGCCCCCTGCACTGACATGACAGCGCCTCTCACCTCCGTGTGGAAGCGCTGCATGCAGCAGCAGAGCGATCCGCTGCCTGCAGCGCTTTCACACGGAGGTGAGAGGCACTCTCATGTCAGTGCAGGGGGCCTGGCACGGAGGGGGGGGGGAGCGGCGGCAAGGAGGGTAGCTGGACATGGGGGGAGGGCAGGGGACGAGAGCAGAGTTGCTGGACATGGATCGGGGGAGGGGAGGGCAGGGGAGAGAGGAGGTTTGCTGGACATGGATGGATGGAGGTGAGAATTATTACATTTTGCAAAACACAAACCTCGCCCGTTTTAACGGGCTTAACGGCTAGTATGTAATAAAAGTGAGCCAGGAATAGGACAATCAAGCCATTGTGACATCACTGATGACGTTGGCTCTTAGGCATTGGTAGAATGAGGCATTATGACATCACAGTATCAGCCCTGGTTACCAGAGACTCTTCACACTAAGGGGGGAGGAGGTATTAATGTGGACTGCTGTTAAGGTGTTATTTTATCACTAACTTGTGCTATTTTAGCATAAGTCTCGTTTAAGCAGTGGAGACGTGGAGGAGTATTTTCAAAGCACTTAGACTTACAAAGTTCTTGTAAGTCTAAGTGCTTTGAAAATGAGCCCCCTGGGATTAACAGTAAAATAACACATCTTAAAGGTAGCTCTTGTTTGTAAATATCCCCCTGAATTAAAGAAAAAAGAAATCGCTCTAGAAATCGAAATCACAGCTATATGTAATAATTAAGTGACCCAAATATAGGGCAATCGAGCCATTGTGACATCACTGATGAGGTTGGCTCTTCTTGGTGGTATGAGGCATTATGACATCACAATATCAGCTCTGGTTCCCAGAGACTGAAACTCTTCACACCGAGGGAAGTTATCAATGTGGGCTACCGTTAAGACTGTGTTAACTTTAACTCATGCTATGTTATGCAATGAGACCTAGTTACTAAGAACTGGAGATAACTGTAAAATAACATGTCTTAATGGTAGCCCACATTGATAACTTCCACCCTTGGTTAAAGAAAAAGAAATATCTTTAGAAATCAAAATCAATGCTATTTGTAATAAAATTGAGCCAATTATACGCAGTAAAGTCATTGTGACATCACTGATGAGGTTGGTTCCTAGGCACTGGTGGAATGAGGCATTATGACATCATAATATCAGCTCTGTTTACCAGAAACAGAAACTATTCAGACTAAGGGGGACGTTATCGATGTGGGATACCATTAAAATGGGTTATTTTACCACTAACGTGCTATTTTAGCCAGTGAGACCTAGTTACTAATAACTAGGTTTAACAGTAAAATAAGACATCATAATGGTGGCCCACATTGATAAGGAAAAGGGGGATGGGATTTGATATACCGTCTTTCTGTGGTTAAAATCACTTCTCTCCTTAATTAAAGAATAAAGAAATGTCTCTAGCGGTGGAAATCACTGCTATATGTAACGAAAGTGAGCCAAGTATAGGGCAATCAACCATTATGACATCATTGATGAGGTTGGCTCTTAAGCATTGGTGGTATGCATTATGACATCACAATATCAGCTCTGGTTACTAAAAGACTGAAACTCTTCACACTAAGTGGGGGGAGGGGCAGTATCAATGTGGGCTACTGTTAAGATGTGTTACTTTACCACTAACGTGTGCTATTTTAGCACAAGTCCCATTTTATGCAATTACTACTACTACTACTACTATTTAGCATTTCTATAGCGCTACAAGGCGTACGCAGCGCTGCACAAACATAGAAGAAAGACAGTCCCTGCTCAAAGAGCTTACAATCTAATAGACAAAAAAATAAAGTAAGCAAATCAAATCAATTAATGTGTACAGGAAGGAAGAGAGGAGGGTAGGTGGAGGCGAGTGGAGGCAATGAGACCTAGTCACTAATAATTGGGATTAACAGTAAAATAACACATCTTAACAGTAGCCCACATTGATAACTTTCCCTCTTAATTAAAGAAAAAAAGAAATGTCTCTAGTAATCACTGCTAGATGTAGTAAAAGTGAGCCAGGAATAGGACAATCAAGCCCTTGTGACATCACTGATGACATTGGTGCTTAGGCATTGGTGGAATGAGGCATTATGACATCACAATATCAGCCCTGGTTACCAGAGGCTGAAACTCTTCACACTAAGTGGGGGGAAGGGCAGTATCAATGTGGGCTACTGTTAAGATGTGTTATTTTACCACTAACATGTGCTATTTTAGCACAAGTCCCATTTTATGCAATTACTACTACTACTATTTAGCATTTCTATAGCTCTACAAGGCATACGCAGCGCTGCACAAACATAGAAGAAAGACAGTCCCTGCTCAAAGAGCTTACAATCTAATAGACAAAAAATAAAGTAAGCAAATCAATTAATGTGTACAGGAAGGAAGAGAGGAGGGTAGGTGGAGGCGAGTGGAGGCAATGAGACCTAGTCACTAATAATTGGGATTAACAGTAAAATAACACATCTTAACCGTAGCCCACATTGATAACTTTCCCTCTTAATTAAAGAAAAAAAGAAATGTCTCTAGTAATCACTGCTAGATGTAGTAAAAGTGAGCCAATCAAGCCCTTGTGACATCACTGATGACATTGGTGCTTAGGCATTGGTGGAATGAGGCATTATGACATCACAATATCAGCTCTGGTTACCAGAGGCTGAAACTCTTCACACTAAGTGGGGGGAGGGGCAGTATCAATGTGGGCTACTGTTAAGATGTGTTACTTTACCACTAACGTGTGCTATTTTAGCACAAGTCCCATTTTATGCAATTACTACTACTACTACTACTATTTAGCATTTCTATAGCGCTAGAAGGCGTACGCAGCGCTGCACAAACATAGAAGAAAGAAAGTCCCTGCTCAAAGAGCTTACAATCTAATAGACAAAAAATAAAGTAAGCAGATCAAATCAATTAATGTGTACAGGAAGGAGGAGAGGAGGGTAGGTGGAGGCGAGTGGAGGCAATGAGACCTAGTCACTAATAATTGGGATTAACAGTAAAATAACACATCTTAACAGTAGCCCACATTGATAACTTTCCCTCTTAATTAAAGAAAAAAAGAAATGTCTCTAGTAATCACTGCTAGATGTAGTAAAAGTGAGCCAGGAATAGGACAATCAAGCCCTTGTGACATCACTGATGACATTGGTGCTTAGGCATTGGTGGAATGAGGCATTATGACATCACAATATCAGCCCTGGTACCAGAGGCTGAAACTCTTCACACTAAGGGGGGGGGGGTGTTATCAATGTGGGCTACCGTTAAGATGTGCTATTTTTACCACTATGCTATTTTAACACAGGTCTTCTTTATACAGTCCAGCTTATAATCGAAAGTGATCGCCGGCCGTTTCCTGACATAAATCGGGAGATGGCCGGCGATCTCGGAAAAGCGGCGAAATCGGTATAATCGAAAGCTGCTTTTTTGACAGGCATCACCGCTTTCCCGTCGCCTCGCCAGCGAAAGTTCAAAGGGGCGTGTCGCCGGCTAAGCGAAGGCGGGACATGGGCGGGCGTGGGCGTGGCTACCAGATGGTCGGCTTTCGCAGATAATGGAAAAAACAAAACCCGGCGATAAGCAGTATTTGTCGGGTTTACTTGGTCCTTTTATTTTCACGACCAAGCCTCAAAAAGGTGCCCCAATTGACCAGATGACCACCGGAGGGAATGGGGATGACCTCCCCATACTCCCCCAGTGGTCACCAACCCCCCTCCCACACTAAAAAATAAATTAAAAACCTTTTTTGCCAGCCTGTATGCCAGCCTCAAATGCTGTACCCACCTCCATGACAGCAGAATGTGTTCTATCCTCCGACAGCCTTTCCCTGGTTGTGATGTGGCTCTTGGGTGAGTGTGACACCTTTTCTGTTAGGTGCACCTGCAGAGTCACATCAGCCATGCATTGTGGTGGGTGTAGGGTAGTGGGCTCTACTCCCATGGTGCTTTTCCCCCTGCTAACTGGTTCAGAGTGTGTTCCAGTTTTGTTTCCGGTAGTCCATGAGGAGTGGCCATTTTGTTAAGCCAGTTTTAGATCCCCTTCATGTGTTAGCCACGTTAGGAACTTAGTTATAACCTTGAATGTGGCTGAAAGAGGCATTGTACACCATTTCTGCCAGCTCTGACCTAGTGCTAATCTCAGTACCAGGGAGACTCTTTGCAGTGGGGCACAACCTCTGCTCTGCAGTTAACTGTGAGTAAATGTGCTCATTCAAATAAAGGACTTTTTCAAAGAGATTAGTCTTCAGGTGTCAACTGGTGTGGCAAGCTTATACAGCAGCAACAAGTCCTGTCGCATGTGCACTTAAGGCAGGCGGACCCAGACCATCGCCCCCCTCACCTATAACACTTGTGCTGGTAATGGAGCCCTCCAAAACCCACTGTACCCACATGTCTAGGGTGCCCCAGTTGGTGTCCTGGCATGTCAGGGGGACAGTGCGCTACAAATGCTGGCTCCTTCCACGACCAAATGCCTTGGATTTCGCCAGGTTGGAGATCGCTGGTATTTTTTTCCATTATCGCTGAAAAACAAACCCGGCCACCATCTCAAACTCGGCGAAAACCAAGCCATTTGGCCGGGCTAAACCGTATTATCGAAACAAAAAAAAATGGCCGGCCCATCTTTTTGATAATACGGTTCCGGCCAGCTGTAGCGCCGCCGCCACAATAGATCGTCGGCTAATTATTTGGCCGGCGACGTTCGATTATTCCCGTCTGTGAGATCTAGTATAATACTGAGGTTAACCAGTAAATAAACAATGGTAGCCCACCACTGATAACTCTCCCCCATTAATTAAAGAATAAAGAATGTCTCTAGAAATGGAATTCACTGCTATGTGTAATAAAAATGAGCCTAAGTGTGGGACAGTCAGCCATTGTGACATCACAGATGAGGTTGACTCTTATTGGTGGAATGAGGCATTATGACATCCCAATATCAGCTCTGGTTACCAGACTGAATCTCTTCACACTACGGGGGGAAGTTATCATCATGGGCTACATTTAAGAAGGTTATTTTAACACAAATCCCATTTTATACATGAGACCTAGTTACTAATAACTGGTTTTAACAGTAAAATTACACATTTTTAATGGAGGCCCCATGTTGATAAGTTCTCTCTCTTTCAGTTGAAAAGAAGCTCTGGATCGAGGGGGGCATAGGATGAAGGTGAAAGGGGATAGAATCAGAAGTAACCTTTCTTCACAGAAAGGGGGTGATTATGTGGGACGGCCCTCCTAGTGGAAGTGGTGGAGAGGAAAACAAAATATGAATTCAAGAGAGCTTGGGACAAGTACATAGGATCTCTAAGGGAGTGATAGGGAGAGTAGATGGCCATATGGTCTTTATCTGCCTACATGTTTTTCTCCTGTTTCTATAAGGGAAAGGGGATGGCATTTGATATACTGCCTCTTTGTGGTTGTAATCACTTTCCTCCTTAATTTAAAGAATAAAGAAATATTTCTAGAAATGGAAATCACTACTATATGCAATAAAAGTGAGTCAAGTATAGGCATCAAGCCATGTGACATCACTGATGAGGTTGGCTCTTCTTGGTGGAATGAGGCATTATGACATCACAATATACGCTGTGGTTCCCAGAGACTGAAACTTTTCATATTAAGGGGGAAGTTTATCGATGTGGCTACCTGTTGACGTGTTATTTTACCGCTGTATTCATGCGGTTTTAGCACAGGTCCCATTATACTACACATGAGATCTAGTTACTAATAACTGGGGTGTAACAAGTAAATAATATGTCTGATATCGGGGAGCCCACGTTGACAACTTCCCCCCTATGGGTGTACGGGATACAGATTGAGAATAATTTAGGCAAAATGATAATGTGGGTGTGGAGAAGTAGCCTAACTGTTTAGAGCAGCAGGCTGGGATCTGGACAACGACATTCAAATCCCACAGCAGCCATCTGTAACCTTGGGCAAGCCAGTCAACCCTGTATTGCCCTGGGATGACCAAGGCAGTGGCAGCCTACCTCCACTTAGGACCTGCCATGGAAACCATCACACTTGTCCAGAAGAAATCCACCTGGGTGGAGAACTCAAAGATCCCCTGGTGTGTAGCAGAAGTGAATGAAGTTGGAAATAGACCACGGAATCCAGAAACAAGGGAAACTAACTCAATACTTCACGAAGATTTATTGATCTTGACCTCAGTAAACCTTTCTTGAAGTATTGAGTTTGCTTCCCTCGTTTCTGGAGTTTGTGGTCTATTTCCCACTTCGTTCATTTCAACCATCACACTTGTGGTATCCCCCATAAGGCATTCACAGCTTGGTGCATGTGCACAGGAGAGAGAGAGAGGGCAGGAGATGGTTATTAACATAGATGCAGAGGACATGGGCTGAGGAATGAGAGGAGGGGGCAGGTAGATGGACGTTACTCTGTCTAGATGCAGAAGAGTAAACTGATGATTATGATCATGAATCTAGTGTGCCATGAAATGACAAGTGGCAGGTTGATCTGTACGGTGCACAGTATTCCATAGTTTTGATATTTTGAGAAGTTTTCAAGGCTTAGCAAGTGTTTTTACAAAAATATATCCAAAAGGTATTCCCAGACATCTAGAACAGGGTTGATATTCAGCAGGACAAAGTGTTACTGACCGGGCCATACCTGGATAGTGCCACTGAATATCTGGGCAGATCGCCATAGTATTATCTAGTTAGTGCTGGGGTGGTCCGGGGGCTAAATTGGGGCAGACCTGGAAATTATCCAGGCACAGCCAGTATTCAGTACAGACACCCAGATAACTAAACTGGCATGTTGGACCGAATGTCCTAGTTCCTAGTTCTTTTCTGAGAACGGCACTGAATATTGGCCACACCTGGATGATTTCCAGGTGCTGCTAAAGACCTAGATATTCAGTGCCGGTACCCAGAGAGTGGCTGACTGGTGTAATTATGAAGCTACTAGGTAGTAAATTTAAAATGAACTAGAGAAAATATTAAACTCATTGCCAAAAATGTGGTAAAAGCAGTTAGCTTAGCAGGGTTTAAAAAAGGTTTGGATACATTCCTAAAAGAGAAAGTCCATAAGTCATTATTAAGATGGACTTGGGAAAATCCTAGAATAAGCAGCATAAAATCTGTTTTACTGTTCTGGGATCTTGTCAGGTACTTGTGACCTGGATTGACCACCGTTGGAAACAGGATACTTTGGTCCATCCCAGTATGGCATCGCTTATAGAAACATAGAAACATGACAGCAGATAAGGGCCAAAAGGCCGATCAAGTCTATCCATCCTCAGTAACTACTAACTCTTTCTTCCCTAAGGGATCCCACATTCCTGTCCCACTTTCTTAAACTCTGACACGGTCCCTGTCCCCACGACCTCCACCAGGAGGCCATTCTACGCATCCACCACCCTTAGAATCCTCCTAAGCCTATTTCCTCTTATCGTGTGCCCCCTCATTCCAGAGTTTCCTTCATTTGAAAAAGGCTCACCTCCTGTACATTAACGCCACTGAGGTATTTAAACGTCTCTATCATATCCCCTCTCTCCCGTCTCTCTTCTAGCGTGTACATGTTGAGGTCCCTAAGCCTCTCCCTATATGTTTTATGACTGAGACCACTTAGCAATTTGGTAGCCGCCCTCTGGACCGACTCCATCCTGTTTATATCTTTCCGTACGTGTTTTCTCCAAAATTGCACACGGTACTCTAAATGGGGCCTCACCGGAGACTTATACAAGGGAACTCTCACTTCTTTTTTTCCTGCTGGTCATCCCTCTCTTTATGCATCCAAGTATCCTTCTGGCTTTGACTTGTCTCTTTTTCTACCTGTTTGGAGACCCTAAGGTCATCAGACCAGTGGCGTACCAAGGGGGTGGGGGCGGTCCGCCCCGGGTGCACGCTGCTGGGGGGGTGCCACGCGTCTGTCGGCAGCGCTCGTTCCCTACTCCCTCTGCCCCGGAACAGGCAGTAACTCATTCCGGGGCAGAGGGAGCAGGGAACAAGCGAAGCCAACAGGCGCGCGGCACCCCCCAGCAGGTAAAGATGCACCCGGGGGGGGGGGTCCGTCTTTTCGCCGGGGGAGGTGTCCTTTCGCCGGGGGGGGAGGGGGGACGCATCAGCGATCCGCCCCAGGTGTCAGCCACCCTAGGAACGCCACTGCATCAGACACAATCACCCCCAAGCCCTGCTCTTCTTTCGTACACAGAAGCACTTCACCCCCCCCCCCCATATTGTACCATTCCCCTGGATTCTTATAACCCAAGTGCATGACCCTGCATTTCTTAGCATTAAATCTTAGTTGCCAATTATCGGACCATTCTTCAAGCTTTGCTAGATCCTTCCTCACGCTATCCACACCCTCCAGGGTGTCCACCCTATTAGAGTTTGGTATCATCCGCAAAGAGACAAACCTTACCAGACAACACTTCCGCAATGTCACTCACAAAGATGTTAAAGAGAGCCGGCCTGAGGACCGACCCCTGTGGTATACCACTGATAACATCTCTTTTCTCAGAGCAAGTTCCATTTACCAAATTCAGCCGGCGACTGTTTAGGGAAAGGGAAAGGAGATGGGATCTGATATTCTGTCTTTCTGTGGTTACAGTCAAAGCAGTTTACATATTATATACAGAAACTTGTTTTGTACCTGGGGTGGTGAAGGGTTAAGTGATTTGCCCAGAGTCGCAAGTTGGTGCACTATAGGGTTACCATATTTTGTCCCCCCAAAAGGAGGACACATGCCCCGCCCCATTTCATGCCCCACTTTGCCCCTTTCACGCCCCGCCCCTTCGACGCCCTTGCTCCGCCCCTGTCACATTTTCCCCTCCCCCCTGTCACACACCTCATCACTCCCCCTCCCCACTACCCCCTTCCCCTTTACTACTGCCCTGGTGGTCTAGTGACCTCTTCAGGGCAGGAAAGAGCCCCCTCTTTCCTGCCCGGAACGCTGCCCTGCATGCATCCTTCCTGTTCGTGATCTCGGCGCCAATTCAAAATGGCTGCCGAGAGTTGAAGTCTCGTGAGGTCACGTCAACTCTCGGTGGCCATTTTGAATTGGCGCCAAGATCACGAAAAGGAAGGATGCATGCAGGGCAGCGCTCCGGGCAGGAAAGAGGGGGCTCTTTCCTGCCCCGAAGGCGGAAAGGTCACTAGACCACCAGGGCAGTAGTAAGTAAGGGGAAGGGAGGCTAGCAATCTGCCCATTTGTCCGGATTTCTGGACAAACGGACAGGCTGACAGCCCGCCCTCCAGCCTGCCCGTTTGTCCAGAAATCCGGACAAACGGGCAAATTGGCAAAACCTGCCCAGTTGCCCGGACATGTCCTCAAAAAGAGGACATGTCCGGGTAAATCCAGACATATGGTAACCCTACTGCACCAGCTCTGTTGGTTCTCAGGCCACTGCACTAACCATGAGGCTACCCTCCAGGATAGTTACATGCCCTAGTTACATTATGCTCCTGGGATCTTCTAGCTCCTGCAGGGCCAAGGGATGTCCATTCATTGGCACATTTGGGGGCCTGTTTTCTAAAGTGTAATAAGGTTTAAAGTTTAATGAGTTTGGTACACTTCCTATTATTCAAAGACATAATGGTGGTAACTGACCCATTAGACCAGTCATGTTTCCCCAGAAACGGTCACATATAAAAAGACATTTAAAATATACACAGACTGAAGTAAAACATGAACCACTTCAGAAAAGAGCACTCCCGAAAGGAAGCTAGTACAAAGTTAACTTACGAGCATGGAAAAAAAAACAGGAGGACAGCACATAAAGGAGAGACGTTCACAACGCCAACCATTCTGACCCCATATCCACCGCCTATCTTTACCGTTGCAAAAACCTGCTGGAATTTCCAGAGCAACTTTACTTTTTTTCCATCAGCTTCACCGCTAACATCAAGTGGTAACTTTCTATAAATAAAGGGCAAGCTAGGCAAATGCAGTGCCTACGGTTGTATCCAACTGGACGTCAACAATGGAAGGCATTCTCAGTACAAAAAGATAAAGATGATGATGATCTAACCAGACGAACAGATGTTTGAGAGGTCAGCAGCCAAGCTAAATATTGTGTCGAACCATTATGGCAAGGCCTGTGCTGCAGGAGAAGAATCTTAGATGGACTCCTAGAAAAGACTGGAGGCTAATGTGATATGATAGAAGTCTACAAGATAATGAGCGGAGTAGAGCGGACAAATGTGAAGCGTTCGTTTACACTTTCAAACAACAACAAAACCAGGGGACAGAAGATGAAGCTAGAATACGGTAGATTTAAAACAAAGAGGAGAAAGTTTTCTTTACTCAGCGTGTAGTCGGACTCTGGAACTCGTTGCCGGAGAATGTAGTGACAGCAGCTGGCCTTACGGAATTTAAAGGGGGGTTGGACAGATTCTGAGGGAAAAGTCCATTGAACATTATTAAGAATTAAGTTTGGTTTTTTTTTTTGGTGGGGGGGGGGGGGGGGTTGCCGGGTTCTTGAAGCCTGGGTTGGCCACTGGTGGAGACAGGATGCTGGGCTTGATCAACCCTTGGTCTTTTCCTAGTATGGTGGTGCTTTTGTACTTATGTACAAAGCAGTACGTGACCATATTTGCCAGTGTTATGCAATAACCTAATGGTTGTGTTTTGAATCGTCTAGAGTCATCTTATGGTGGATTCACTAAGTCCGACCAACACGGCATTGCAGTAATCTAATTGATTAGCAATCAGAGCATGTACCAACATACACAGATCTGCCCCCCCCCCCCAACTAAGCAGGATTTAATCGCACAGATATGCCTTAAATGGAATAAGGAAGACTGAAATAATTGTATCAAATGTAAGATGAGTAATCCGATTGATGAGGATGAATTGCACTAATCTTATCCAAGAATGATGTAAGCTAAAGGAGGAAAACCAACCTTCTCCACAGTCTTGGACATGAATAGTGAGTTAGAGACTGGGCAATAATTTAATAATTTGCTGGATCAGAGGGGTCCAAGTTATGCTTTTTGAGAAGTGCCCTTGTATGGTAAATTGACCCTTTGTGGTAGTATTGTGAGACTCTCACTAGGCGTAAAAGCCACCATTTTGAACCCAGGATGCATATGGGGCAGGGGCTGCTCCTGCCCCATCCACTAGACTAGGAAGACCCCTAGTGAGTCCCCTAGAGGAGTCACAGGGGCAAAACCCATAAGAGAGAAACTTCACTGGCTCCCACTCAAGGAACGCATTGCGTTCAAGATCTGCACGATGGTACACAAAATCATTCACGCAGACGCACCAATCTACATGCTAAACCTCGTGGACCTTCCTCCCAGAATGCCAAAAGATCATCCCGCAAATTTCTTAACCTACACTTCCCCAGCTGTAACGGTCTAAAATACAAGCTGATACACTCCATCACCTTCTCTTACATGAGCACGCAGCTATGGAATGCATTACCAAATACCTTGAAAACTACTGCCGAAATAACGAACTTTTGAAAATCTCTGAAAACACATCTCTTCAACAAGGCATACAAAGAGAACCCATAACCCACATAATACCTACGAATCCACCAGCTTTGACAGCCACCTCTATACTATCCTTCCTAAAACCTTCCTTATCTTTTCCTTTACTTAACCCGACTTAACCTTTGTATACTACCAATTATATCTGACATCTTGTAATGACTATGACATAACAAAACTCTGTAAGCCACATTGAGCCTGCAAATAGGTGGGAAATGTGGGATACAAATGCAATAAATAAATATGGAGAGGTGGTTGGGGGGAGCTCTTGAGGAGGGATACTATCGAGGGAGGTACTGTTGATGGGGGCGTTATTGGGGTTCTTTTTGACAAGGGCTGTGGCCATGCTATTGGAAGACCACAGCAGCACTTAACGCCACCTCTTGAATTTTACCATGCTGGCAGGTTTTAGCACGTGGTAGCTGTTAGAGTGGATTTGTGCTAACGCCTACCGCAAGCTAACAATTAGTGGAGCTTACTACGCATCTCCCTTGGTTCATTAGTGTGCCTTAAAAATCTAGTGAGTGACATTGCCGAAGGGTTAGAAGGTAAAGTTTGCCTTTTTGCGGATGATACTAAGATTTGTAACAGAGTGGACACCCGGGAGGGAGTGGAAAACATGAAAAAGGATTTGCAAAAGCTAGAAGAAAGATCTAAGGTTTGGCAATTAAAATTCAATGCGAAGAAATGCAAAGTGATGCACTTAGGGAGTAGAAATCCACGGGACGTATGTGTTAGGCATGAGAGTCTGATATGTACGGACGGGGAGAGGGATCTTGGGGTGATAGTATCTGAGGATCTGAAGGCGACGAAACAGTGTGACAAGGCGGTGGCCATAGCTAGAAGGTTGTTAGGCTGTATAGAGAGAGGTGTGACCAGCAGAAGAAAAGAGGTTTTAATGCCCCTGTATAAGTCGTTGGTGAGGCCCCACCTGGAGTATTGTATTCAGTTTTGGAGGCCGTATCTTGCTAAAGATGTAAAAAGAATTGAAGCAGTGCAAAGAAAAGCTACGAGAATGGTATGGGATTTGCGTTCCAAGACGTATGAGGAGAGACTTGCTGACCTGAACATGTATACCCTGGAGGAAAGGAGAAACAGGGGTGATATGATACAGACATTCAAATATTTGAAAGGTATTAATCCGCAAACGAACCTTTTCCATAGATGGGAAGGCGGTAGAACTAGAGGACTTGAAATGAGATTGAAGGGGAGCAGACTCAAAAAAGATGTCAGGAAGTATTTTTTCACGGAGAGTGGTGGATACTTGGAATGCCTTCCCGCGGGAGGTGGTGGAGATGAAAAAGGTAACGGAATTCAAAAATGCGTGGGATAAACATAAAGGAATCCTGTTCAGAAGAAATGGATCCTCAGAAGCTTAGCAGATTAGATGGGAGGTGGGACTAGTGGTTAGGAGGCTGGGCTAGTGCTGGGCAGACTTCTACGGTCTGTGCCCTGAAATGGCAGATACAAATCAAGGTCAGGTATACACATAAAGTAGCACATATGAGTTTATCTTGTTGGGCAGACTGGATGGACCGTTCAGATCTTTTTCTGCCGTCATCTATTATGTTACTATGAATAAGGGTTAGGAGTTAAAAGCAGCATCAAAAAGGTGGGCTTTTAGCTTAGATTTGAAGACGGCCAGAGATGGAGCTTGACGTACCAGCTCAGGAAGTCTATTCCAGGCATATGGTGCCGCAAAATAAAAGGAACGGAGTCTGGAGTTAGCAGTGGAGGAGAAGGGTGCAATAAGAGATTTACCCAGTGAACGAGAAGGGTGCAGATAAGAGAGATTTACCCAGTGAATGGAGTTCCCGGGGAGGAATGTAGGAGAGATGAGAGTGGAGAGGTACTGAGGAGCTGCAGAGTGAATGCACTTATAGGTCAATAAGAGGAGTTTGAGACAGAACGGCACATTGCAGTAATTAAGAATTATTTGTTCTTACTTTCCTTATATTGATTTTCATTAATAAGCTCTTGATTTTTTCTGATGGTTTTCCATCCTCCCTCTTTCTGGACTAAATAGAGAGATTAGACTAACATTTCTGTTCCACTATAAGCCACAACTGGATCGATGCGGATTACGATATATGAAAAAGCTAGGCCAACACTAGGAAAATCACAGTGTCAGGGCATAATCAACCAGCACTAAATTAACATATCACAGATCATTTCGTTACACAAATTCACTCAGTTGTATGGAAAATAAATAAGCTTTGCAGATAGGACGAGGTCAGTCTCAACTCCAAAGGAGTGAGTTCCAACATTGCACCAAATCGTAAACAAAGCCTGAATCATGAATAGATTTATACTTCACATTTTTGAGAGCAGGAAACTGCAATAAGCAACAATCCCTGGATTTAAGTGAACAACAAACAATCCCCCGGATTCTATATACAGTGCCTAGAGTTACACGTAGCTGATATGTATGTGTAACTTAATTAACGATCCATTGATCTCTGATGTATATATTGATTTAAATAGAGGAAAAGCCTCAAAATCTAGAGAAACACTCTACCGTTGATAACGTCAACATACAGGAGGTCCTCTAAATCATCATAGGCAAAAACCTCTTTAAGTATGGCTGACAAGCTCAAATACCTCAAAAAAACCGTGTGAAATTCACTAATTGGTTACTTATCTTTTCTTTTATGAGGAACACCAGCCACGGCCCAACTTCGGCCCAAGTTTCGAAATACTGCGTCAGGGTCCGTGGTGTTATGACTGAAAAGATAAGGCGGTTTCTCAGTCCGAGTTCATTCGCCTCATAAAAGAAAAGATAAGTAACCAATTAGTGAATTTTCACACGGGTTTTTTGAGGTATTTGAGCTTGTCAGCCATACTTAAAGATTTAGAGGACCTCCTGTATGTTGATGTTATCAACGGTAGAGTGCTTCTCTAGATTTTGAGGCTTTTCCTCTATTTAAATCAATATATACATCAGAGATCAATGGATATTTAGTATATTTAGATGTTAACTCTGTTTTTGTATATCCTTGTTTGCTCTTGTGGTGGTTTAGATTTTTCTATAACTTAATTAACGAGCCAATCCATTTTATTATATGTATATGAATCTTGTCAGTTACATTATGTTTTTATTATTTCCTATAGATGTATTAAGTTATATTATGTTTTTATTGATTATATATATTTTTATTGATTATAGACCCCCGAGGCAGGCACTTAACCAAAACACGGTGCCGTGTTGGGTATTAGAAGACTAAAGTTTGCTCACTACATAGTTCATCTCCTGGTGTTTCTTGAAAAGGCCTTGCTGGTCATACTATTCCTTCTCATGTGTATTCTTATACGTAGTGGACCTAGGTCTTCCGCTCTTGCGGCTTTCCTTACTCTGAGAATGGCAAGGACAGATCAAACTTGGGTATACATAAAAGTATCACATACCATGTAAAATGAGTTTATCTTGTTGGGCAGACTGGATGGACCGTTCAGGTCTTTATCTGCCGTCATTTACTATGTTACTCTTTGGGGTTCTAGATGGAATGTTGCTGGTAATTGGGATTCCGGAATTTTGTAACTCTTTAGGATTCCAGAATCTTCAGAACTCTTAGTACAGGAACAGTGCTGGGCAGACGTCTACGGTCTGTGCCCTGATCGTGACTGAATAGATATCGGATGGGCTGGAGGGTAAATTTTAAGGGGTTTCGACGTTAGCTTCAGAACTTAGTACAAGAAGAGTGCTGGGCAGACTTCTATGGTCTGTGCCCTGAGAATGGCAAGGACAAATCAAACTCAGGTATAAAGGATCACATACCATGTAAATGAGTTTATCTTGTTGGGCAGACTGGATGGACCGTAAGGTCTTTTTCTGCCATCATTTACTATGTTACTCTGAATGTTGCTACTAGTTGGGATTCCGGAATCTTGTAACTCTTTAGGATTCCAGAATCTTTGGAACTTTTAGTACAAGAACAGTACTGGGCAGACTTCTACGGTCTGTGCCCTGAGAATGGCATGGACAAATCAAACTCAGGTATAAAGTATCACATACCATGTAAATGAGTTTATCTTGTTGGGCAGACTGGATGGACCTTAAGGTCTTTTTCTGCCATCATTTACTATGTTATCTTACTATGTTAGTTTCCACCAGTCAAGCTGGTCAAATATTTCAGACAGCTTTCTGTCTCAATTCTTTACCAGTCTCCTTCATTGTGGAATTCTCTTCCAGTAACTGTTCGTTTGATATATAATTATTTGACATTTTGTAAGCAACGTAGGGGTCATTTTATGAAGCTGCGGCAAAAGGGGGCCTGCACTGGTATTGGCGTGTGTTTAAACGCGCCGAGGATCCCTTTTACCGCAGTGGGTATAAGGCATGTTTAAAAAAAAAAAACGGATGTGCGGCAAGTGAAGCATTTGTTGCGCACCCATTTCGGTTGGGAGCACTTACCGCCACCCCTTGAGGTGGTGGTAAGGCCTCCTGCGTTACCCCGGCAGTAACCGGACAGTGATTACTGCCGGATACACGTCGGCGCTACAAAAATAGCGCCGGAAAAGGTGTGCGCTGGGGGTGGGAACTACCGCTGGGCTGCTGCAGTAGCCTGGCAGTACGTCTCTTTTAGTGAGTGGCAGGGGCGTAGCTATGTGGGGTCACGGGGGCATGGGCCCCCAAAGGTTACGCCCTGGCCCCTCTACATTTGACCCGCCTTGCCCCGCCACATCATCAAGTACCTTGTTTGCTGGCGGGGGTCCCCAATCCCCGCCAGCCGAAGAGTCTTCTTCAGCGCCGGTCGACTCCGGCGCCTTCGTTGTGTGATCATCTGTTTCTGGCGTCCTGCATGTAGCCCCGTGCAGGACGTAAGGTGCCAGAAACAGATGATCACACAACGAAGGCGCCGGAGTCGACCGGCGCTGAAGAAGACTCTTCGGGTGGCAGGGATTGGGGACCCCCGCCAGTAAACAAGGTACCTGATGCAGCGGCGGGGAGGGGGGTTGCGGCGGCGGTGGTGGCGGCAGGGGGGGAGGTCCAAAGTGGTGGGAGGGGGTTGGCGGCGGGGGGAGGCGGATAAACAGTGCCCCCCCCAACTCGCGCTCTGGCCCCCCCCCCCCCTGCTGAGGTCTGGCTACACCCCTGGCAAGCGGTAAGCCCGTGCGGGGCTTCTTCCACTTTGGGAAAGGCCCCTTAAAACAATATTATTTGAGCAAAATGTAAGTTAATTGTGATCCAACCTGTTATGTAATTTCTTGTATTCTCCCAGCTAAATGGGCTGTTTTTTCTTTTTTCTGTTACTTTGTGATCTGCTCATTTATTTATTTATTTATTTGTTACATTTATATCCCACATTTCCCCACCTATTTGTAGGCTCAATGTGGCTTACATAGTACCGGAGAGGCCTTTGCAGGCTCCGGTTGAACAAATACAAAGTGATGTTGTGGTAAGGTAAAGTTCATGTGGCAAAGCCACATTAGGGAATCGTACAATGGAAGAGTTGTGTTATGTCCATTACGTTCTATAGTTTTGTTGTGTTGCAGAGATCAGGCATTTATGTTGGATCGGTAGGGTATGCCTTTTTCAACAGGTTAGTTTTTAGTGTTTTCCGGAAGTTTAGGTGGTCGTTCGTAGTTTTCACGGCTTTTGGTAATGCCATAGTTGTGTGCTTATGTAGGAAAAACTGGAGGCGTAAGTTGATTTGTATTTGAGTCCTTTGCAGCTTGGGTAGTGCAGCTTTAGGTACGTTCGTGTTGATTCGGATGTGTTTCTAGTTGGTAGGTCGATCAAGTCTGTGATGTATCCCGGAGCTTCACCGTAGATAATTTTGTGAACCAGAGTGCAGATTTTGAAAGCAATGCGTTCTTTGATTGGGAGCCAGTGTAGTTTTTCACGGAGGGGTTTTGCGCTTTCAAATCACGTTTTTCCGAAGATAAGCCTAGCTGCCATGTTTGAGCGGTCTGAAGTTTCTTTAAGGTTTTTCTTTGCATCCCGCATAAATTCTGTTGCAGTAGTCTACATGGCTTAGTACCATTGGTTGTATAAGGTTGCGAAATGTTCCCCTCGGGAAGAATTGTTTCATGCGTTTGAGTTTCCACATTGAGTGGAACATTTTCTTTGTTGTGGATGTCACTTGGCTCTCTAGTGTTAAGTTGCAGTCCATTGTAATGCTGAGGATTTTCAGGCTGTCTGAGATAGGGAGGGTGTAATCTGGGGTGTTGATAATTGTGGGGTTATACGCGCTGTGTAGGGATGAGAGGATGAGACAGTGTGTTTTTTCTTTGTTTAGTTTTAGTTGAAATGCATTTGCCCAAGAGTCCATGATGTTCAAGCTGGTCTTGCTTTTCGTTGGTGATTTCTGTCAGTTTAGATTTGTAAGGAATGAATATTGTTACATCGTCTGCATAGATGAAAGGGTTAATGCCTTGGTTGGATAAGGACTTGGCTAGTGGGGTCATCATTAGGTTGAAGAGGATCGGTGATAGCGATAACCTTAGAAAATATTGTGGAATATAAGACTAATGTAATATAATGGACACTGCAGACAGGTGGACCCAGGCCCGTACCGCTCCCTACCTGTTACACATGTGGTGGAAACTGTGAGCCCTCCGAAACTCACCAGAAACCCACTGTACCCACATATAGATGCCCCCTTCATGCATAAGGGCTATTGTAGTGGTGTACAGTTGGGGGAAGTGGGTTTTTTTTTTGAGGAGGGGGCTCAGCAGACAAGATAAGGGAGCAATGGTGAGATGTGTATCTGGGAGCATTTATTTGAAGTCCACTGCAGTGCCTCCTGAGGTGCCTCATTGCTCTGCTGGGGATGTCTGAGGGACCAGGCTACTAAAAATGTTGGTCCCTCCTACATCCCAATGGTTTGATTTTCTCGTTTTTCACTTGGACATTTTTGTTCTAAAAATGGTAAAAAAAAACAAAACAACTAAATACAAACGAACAAAGCACAAAACCTTGTTCAAAACGGTACTTTTGGAAAAAAAAAGATAGACATTTTCCTTTTTTCGAAAATGACCTTTCCTGTTCAGATTTTGGACGTTTTGTGCAACACTTATGTCTTATGTCTAAAGTAGGTATTAGGGCCCATGAGTGCTTGTCAAGGTCCATTAATCCAATTTCACCCAATTACGTTACACCCGCGCCTGCAATCCACACCCAAACCTGCAAGCCTCGCTTTTGGGGGACGCTGCGGAAGAATGCATGGATGCGTTCGTGTTGGTGGTGGGCGAGATCTTCGGACTCCCGATTAACAAGGGTAAAATGTTCCTTACTCACATACATAGCTTTGAAAATCGTGCTCCTAAAGAGCAGCAGAAGCCTTGGTCTTCCAGCTGTACGGGATCTCTTTTCAATTAGTCAATTATAGGCCAAAGGTGTGTAATTACACATTAAGAAAGTTATTGGCTAGCTCAGCGTGACTTGACTCAGGGGGCTCGTGAATACATTAATATAGTACACCTGTAATGACCTGCTCTCAGATCCGCAAATGACTCCCATTTCTCCTGGTTTGCTAAATGAAGATGAACAATTACCATTGACTTTCTCAGTTACATCTAGTCAATGAGAGAGAGGGAGGGCGCTTGCAACCAGTATCCGTATTGATAAATCTGCCTCTAACAGGACCATGCCCTTGGCTATCTGTACTCGAAATTCTCAAAGTCAATGAGTGTCTGCAGATGTGCACTTGATCCTGTGCAACTTGCTAGCGATTCAGGTTCAGCCATTATTTTCTTTCTCTTCTGTCAACAGTGCCTTTCATCTCTCTATTTATTTAGATTTTGTTCACACATTTTTCAGTGGTAGCTCAAGGTGAGTTTATTTATTTATTTATTTAGTGCATTTGTATCCCACATTTTCCCACCTCTTTGCAGGCTCAATGTGGCTTACATAAAGAGCGTAGTGGTGATCGCCATTTACGGAATGAGAAATACAAGGTATTATAAGGTTTAGGGTACAAACAGTAATAAGATAAATTAAAGTAAGTGTATAAACAGTACATACCGTGTTTCCACGAAAATAAGACAAGTGTCTTATATTAATTTTTGCTCCCAAAGATGCGCTAGGTCTTTTTTTCAGGGGATGTCTTAATCGGGAGTAGTAGGGGGACTGTGGCGTCGGGAACAGTATTGAAGTGGGGGGGGGGCGGTATCCTGCAGGGGTAGGCCGTGGCTCGCCTATCTGCCCACAGTGACCGCAGGACTCGAGCGGAGCACAGCCGCCCTGGCCGGGCTGGGAATGGAGGAGGGGTATGCACTAGGGAAGGTAGTGGAATGTGGGGCCGGGCTGCTCTGGCTGGGGGTCTCAGGAGGTTGTGAGAGGGCTTAGGGCGCAGGATCATCCCTACCGTATTACAAACGTTTAAAAAAAATTCTACGGTAGCTCTGTTCCCCGTTGATGGCGCTTTATGCGCTCCTCCTGTACATTCGCAACACTTTCCATCCTTCTAGTCTGACGTAGCCCTTGGGCGATGGAGCAGCGCCGAAAGGGCTCGGTTACTCATTTTCTTTTCTTTTATTATTCTGCAAGGGGGACGTTTCTTTTCTTTCCGGGCTCACTTACCGGTAGTTGATCTTCACAAAAGCATGAAGAGGATGGTAGGAGTCTGCTGGACGATATATTTTCCACCTCAGTCTTGTTTCTTGCATTTCTTTATGTTATTTCGTCTTTGGGTTGCAGCGAAAAAAATTAAGGTTTCTGTGTCCATGTCCCATCGGGGCCAAACAAAAACTTTGCTAGGTCTTACTTTCGGGGGAGGCCTTATATTTAGCAATTCAGCAAAACCTCTACTAGGTCTTATTTTCGGGGAAACAGGGTAACAGGTGTAAGAAAGATCATTTAGTGACAAAGTAATTGACGTAAACAGTATAAAGAGTTTGATATTATCTTGTTCTGGTAGAGTTTTGAAGTCAGGTCATTTATGAAGGATCATTATGATAAGTCTCTTTGAACAGGTTGGTCTTTAGTAGTTTCCGGAAGGCAATCAAGTTGTGCATTGTTTTTATGGTATTTGGAAGTGCATTCCATATTACAAAGCTAGATGCATATATTGATTTATATTTAAATCCTTTGCAACTGGGGTAATGGAGGTTACATTCAGGTACTCTGGATATTCCTCTGTCCCAGGAGGGCTCACAATCTAAGTTTGTACCTGAGGAAATGGAGGGTTGAGTGACTTTGCCCAAGATCACAAGGAGCAGCAGTGGGATTTGAACCTGCCACCTCTGGATTGAAAGACTGGTGCTCTAACCACTAGGCCACTCCTCTACTCAGCAACATTCCATGTAGAATCACCAATAATAGCAACGGAATCTCAAATAGCAGCAACGTTCGATGTTCCACTGCACTAACCACTAGGCTACTCCTGCACTAGCAACATTCCATGTAGAATCTCCAGTCTTTATTTATTTAGATTTTGCTCACAGTAGTTGCTTAAGGTGAGTTACATTCAGGCACTCTGGATATTTCTCTGTCCCAGGAGGGCTCACAATCTAAGTTTGTACCTGAGGAAATGGAGGGTTGAGTGACTTTGCCCAAGATCACAAGGAGCAGCAGTGGGATTTGAACCTGCCACCTCTCTGGATTGAAAGACTGGTGCTCTAACCACTAGGCCACTCCTCCACTCAGCAACATTCCATGTAGAATCACCAATAATAGCAACGGAATCTCAAATAGCAGCAACGTTCGATGTTCCACTGCACTAACCACTAGGCTACTCCTGCACTAGCAACATTCCATGTAGAATCTCCAGTCTTTATTTATTTAGATTTTGCTCAGCTACAGTAGTTGCTTAAGGTGAGTTACATTCAGGCACTCTGGATATTTCTCTGTCCCAGGAGGGCTCACAATCTAAGTTTGTACCTGAGGAAATGGAGGGTTGAGTGACTTTGCCCAAGATCACAAGGAGCAGCAGTGGGATTTGAACCTGCCACCTCTGGATTGAAAGACTGGTGCTCTAACACTAGGCCACTCCTCCACTCAGCAACATTCCATGTAGAATCACCAATAATAGCAACGGAATCTCAAATAGCAGCAACGTTCGATGTTCCACTGCACTAACCACTAGGCTACTCCTGCACTAGCAACATTCCATGTAGAATCTCAAATAGTACCAACATTCCATGTAGAATCTCCAGTCTTTATTTATTTAGATTTTGCTCACAGTAGTTGCTTAAGGTGAGTTACATTCAGGCACTCTGGATATTTCTCTGTCCCAGGAGGGCTCACAATCTAAGTTTGTATCTGAGGCAATGGAGGATTAAGTGGCTTGCCCAAGATCACAAGGAGCAGCAGTGGGATTTGAACCGGCTACCCCTGGATTTCAAAACTGGTGCTCTAACCACTCAGCAACATTCCATGTAGAGTCTCAAATAGTACCAACATTTCAGTAGATTCTCAGATATTTATTTATTTAGATTTTGCTCACACCTTTTTCAGTAGCAGCTCAAGGTGAGTTACATTCAGGTACTCTGGATATTCCTCTGTCCCAGGAGGGCTCACAATGGAGGGTTAAGTGACTTTCCCAAGATCACAAGAGCAGCTGTGGGATTTGAACCGGCCACCTCTGGATTGCAAGACTGGTGCTCTAACCACTAGGCCACTCCTCCATTAGCAACATTCCATGTAGAGTCTCAAATAGTAGCAACGTTCCATGTTCCACTGCACTAACCACTAGGCCACTCCCTCTCCACTCCATCACTCTATCCGCCTACTCTCCCTATTGTTATTGCTCTTCTTTTGTTCTTGTCTCTGATCTTGTCCTATTCTCTCGCTCCTGCTCTGATCTTCTCTCTCCCTCTTATTCGCTTTGTTCTAATCCTGGGTTCTAATCTCTGACCTCCTGTTCTCCTATCGGTTTCTTCTATCTGTAATCCCTGCGTTCTTTTCTCTTGACTCTTCGTCTTCTGTTTGCTACTCCCTGTTCTGTGGTCTCTGTTATTTTCTCAACCATCAACGATGCATTCTTTATCTCTTATCCCCGTGATATTCACTC